>NW_025533805.1:397500-417272 GCF_020615455.1 Coregonus clupeaformis | reverse complement strand
ACTAGTCCTGTATGTAGACCTCCCTAGACCTCCCCTTCAGCCTTATACTAGTCCTGTATGTAGACCCCCCATTCAGCCTTATACTAGTCCTGTATGTAGACCTCCCTAGACCTTTCCTTCAGCCGTATACTAGTCCTGTATGTAGACCTCCCTAGACCTCCCCTTCAGCCTTATACTAGTCCTGTATGTAGACCTCCCTAGACCTCCCCTTCAGACTTATACTAGTCCTGTATGTAGACCTCCCCTTCAGCCTTATACTAGTCCTGTATGTAGACCTCCCTAGACCTCCCCTTCAGCCTTATACTAGTCCTGTATGTAGACCTCCCTAGACCTCCCCTTCAGCCTTATAGTAGTCCTGTATGTAGACCTCCCTAGACCTCCCCTTCAGCCTCATCCTAGACCTCCCCTTCAGCCTTCAACTAGTCCTGTATGTAGACCTCCCAAGACCTCCCCTTCAGCCTTATACTAGTCCTGTACGTAGACCTCCCTAGACCCCTTTTCAGCCTTATACTAGTCCTGTATGTAGACCTCCCTAGAACTCCCCTTCAGCCTTATACTAGACCTCCCCATTCAGCCTTATACTAGTCCTGTATGTAGACCTCCCTAGACCTCCCCTTCAGCCTTATACTAGTCCTGTATGTAGACCTCCCTAGACATCCCCTTCAGCCTTACACTAGTCCTGTATGTAGACCTCCCTAGACCTCCCCTTCAGCCTTATACTAGACCTCCCCATTCAGCCTTATACTAGTCCTGTATGTAGACCTCCCTAGACCTCCCCTTCAGCCTTATACTAGTCCTGTATGTAGACCTCCCTAGACCTCCCCTTCAGCCTTATACTAGTCCTGTATGTAGACCTCCCTAGACCTCCCCTTCAGCCTTATACTAATCCTGTATGTAGACCCCCCATTCAGCCTTATACTAGTCCTGTATGTAGACCTCCCTAGACCTTTCCTTCAGCCTTATACTAGTCCTGTATGTAGACCTCCCTAGACCTCCCCTTCAGCCTTATACTAGTCCTGTATGTAGACCTCCCTAGACCTCCCCTTCAGCCTTATACTAGTCCTGTATGTAGACCTCCCCCATTCAGCCTTATACTAGTCCTGTATGTAGACCTCCCTAGACCTCCCCTTCAGCCTTATACTAGTCCTGTATGTAGACCTCCCTAGACCTCCCCTTCAGCCTTATACTAGTCCTGTATGTAGACCTCCCTAGACCTCCCCTTCAGCCTTATACAAGTCCTGTATGTAGACCTCCCTAGACCTCCCCTTCAGCCTTATACTAGTCCTGTATGTAGACCTCCCTAGACCTCCCCTTCAGCCTCATCCTAGACCTCCCCTTCAGCCTTATACTAGTCCTGTATGTAGACCTCCCTAGACCTTCCCTTCAGCCTCATCCTAGACCTCCCCTTCAGCCTCATCCCAGATCGCCCCTTCAGCCTTATACTAGTCCTGTATGTAAACCTCCCTAGACCTCCCCTTCAGCCTCATCCTAGACCTCCCCTTCATCCTGATCCTAGACTCCCTTTCAGCATTATACTAGTCTTGTATGTAGACCTCCCTAGACCTCCCCTTCATCCTTATACTAGTCCTGTATGTAGACCTCCCTAGACCTCCCCTTCAGCCTTATACTAGTCCTGTTTATAGACATCCCTAGACCTCCCCTTCAGCCTCATTCTAAACCTCCCCTTCAGCCTCATCCTAGACCTCCCCTTCAGCCTCATCCTAGACCTCCCCTTCAGCCTCATCCTAGACCTCCCCTTCAGCCTCATCCTAGACCGCCCCTTCAGCCTCATACTAGACCCCCCCTTCAGCCTCATCCTAGACCTCCCCTTCAGCCTCATACTAGTCCTGTATGTAGACTCCCCATTCAGCCTTATACTAGTACTGTATGTAGACCCCCCATTCAGCCTTATACTAGTCCTGTATGTAGACCTCCCTAGACCCCCCATTCAGCCTTATACTAGTCCTGTATGTAGACCCCCCATTCAGCCTTATACTAGTCCTGTATGTAGACCCCCCATTCAGCCTTATACTAGTCCTGTATGTAGACCTCCCTAGACCCCCATTCAGCCTTATACTAGTCCTGTATGTAGACCCCCCATTCAGCCTCATACTAGTCCTGTATGTAGACCCCCATTCAGCCTTATACTAGTCCTGTATGTAGACCTCCCATTCAGCCTTATACTAGTCCTGTATGTAGACCTCCCTAGACCTCCCCTTCAGCCTTATACTAGTCCTGTATGTAGACCCCCCATTCAGCCTTATACTAGTCCTGTATGTAGACCTCCCATTCAGCCTTATACTAGTCCTGTATGTAGACCTCCCTAGACCTCCCCTTCAGCCTTATACTAGTCCTGTATGTAGACCTCCCATTCAGCCTTATACTAGTCCTGTATATAGACCTCCCTAGACCTCCCCTTCAGCCTCATCCTAGACCTCCCCTTCAGCCTGATCCTAGACCTCCCTTTCAGCCTTATACTAGTCCTGTATGTAGACCTCCCTAGACCTCCCCTTCAGCCTTATACTAGTCCTGTATGTAGACCTCCCTAGACCTCCCCTTCAGCCTAATACTAGTCCTGTATGTAGACCCCCCATTGAGCCTTATACTAGTCCTGTATGTAGACCTCCCATTCAGCCTTATACTAGTCCTGTATGTAGACCTCCCTAGACCTCCCCTTCAGCCTTATACTCAAATCAAATCAAATTTTATTGGTCACATGCGCCGAATACAACAGGTGCAGACATTACAGTGAAATGCTTACTTACAGCCCTTAACCAACAGTGCATTTATTTTAAACAAAAAAGTAAGAATAAAACAACAACAAAAAAAGTGTTGAGAAAAAAGAGCAGAAGTAAAATAAAGTGACAGTAGGGAGGCTATATATACAGTAAAATAAAGTGACAGTAGGGAGGCTATATATACAGGGGGTACCGTTGCATAGTCAATGTGCGGGGGCACCGGCTAGTTGAGGTAGTTGAGGTAATATGTACATGTGGGTAGAGTTAAAGTGACTATGCATAAATACTTAACAGAGTAGCAGCAGCGTAAAAAGGATGGGGTGGGGGCAGTGCAAATAGTCCGGGTAGCCATGATTAGCTGTTCAGGAGTCTTATGGCTTGGGGGTAGAAGCTGTTGAGAAGTCTTTTGGACCTAGACTTGGCACTCCGGTACCGCTTGCCGATGCGGTAGCAGAGAGAACAGTCTATGACTAGGGTGGCTGGAGTCTTTGACAATTTTGAGGGCCTTCCTCTGACACCGCCTGGTATAGAGGTCCTGGATGGCAGGGAGCTTTGCCCCAGTGATGTACTGGGCCGTACGCACTACCCTCTGTAGTGCCTTGCGGTCAGAGGCCAAGCAGTTGCCATACCAGGCGGTGATGCAACCAGTCAGGATGCTCTCGATGGTGCAGCTGTAGAATTTTTTGAGGATCTGAGGACCCATGCCAAATCTTTTAGTCTCCTGAGGGGGAATAGGCTTTGTCGTGCCCTCTTCACGACTGTCTTGGTGTGTTTGGACCATGATAGTTCGTTGGTGATGTGGACACCAAGGAACTTGGAAGCTCTCAACCTGTTCCACTACAGCCCCGTCGATGAGAATGGGGGCGTGCTCAGTCCTCTTTTTTTCCTGTAGTCCACAATCATCTCCTTTGTCTTGGTCACGTTGAGGGAGAGGTTGTTGTCCTGGCACCACACGGCCAGATCTCTGACCTCCTCCCCTATAGGCTGTCTCATCGTTGTCGGTGATCAGGCCTACCACTGTTGTGTCGTCGGCAAACTTAATGATGGTGTTGGAGTCGTGCCTGGCCATGCAGTCATGGGTGAACAGAGAGTACAGGAGGGGACTGAGCACGCACCCCTGAGGGGCCCCCGTGTTGAGGATCAGTGTGGCAGATGTGTTGTTACCTACCCTTACCACCTGGGGCGGCCCGTCCAGGAAGTCCAGGATCCAGTTGCAGAGGGAGGTGTTTAGTCCCAGGATCCTTAGCTTAGTGATGAGCTTAGAGGGCACTATGGTGTTGAATGCTGAGCTGTAGTCAATGAATAGCATTCTCACGTAGGTGTTCCTCTTGTCCAGGTGGGAAAGGGCAGTGTGGAGTGCGATAGAGATTGCATCATCTGTGGATCTGTTGGGGCGGTATGCAAATTGGAGTGGGTCTAGGGTTTCTGGGATTATGCTGTTGATGTGAGCCATGACCAGTCTTTCAAAGCACTTCATGGCTACAGACGTCAGTGCTACGGGTCGGTAGTCATTTAGGCAGGTTATCTTAGAGTTCTTGGGCACGGGGACTATGGTGGTCTGCTTGAAACATGTTGGTATTACAGACTCAGTCAGGGACATGTTGAAAATGTCAGTGAAGACACTTGCCAGTTGGTCAGCACATGCTCGGAGTACACGTCCTGGTAATCCGTCTGGCCCTGCGGCCTTGTGAATGTTGACCTGCTTAAAAGTCTTACTCACATCGGCTACGGAGAGCGTGATCACATAGTCGTCCGGAACAGCTGGTGCTCTCATGCATGCTTCAGTGTTGCTTGCCTCGAGCGAGCATAGAAGTGGTTTAGCTTCGTCTGGTAGGCTTGTGTCACTGGGCAGCTCGCGGCTGTGCTTCCCTTTGTAGTCTGTAATAGTTTTTCAAGCCCTGCCACATCCGACGAGCGTCAGAGCCAGTGTAGTATGATTCAATCTTAGACCTGTATTGACTCTTTGCCTGTTTGATGGTTCGTCGGAGGTCATAGCGGGATTTCTTATAAGCGTCCGGGTTAGAGTCCCGTTCCTTGAAAGCGGCAGCTCTACCCTTTAGCTCAGTGCGGATGTTTCCTGTAATCCATGGCTTCTGGTTGGGGTATGTACGTACGGTCACTGTGGGGACTACATCATCGATGCACTTATTGATGAAGCCAGTGACTGATGTGGTGTACTCCTCAATGCTGTCTGAAGAATCCCCGGAACATGTTCCAGTCTGTGCTAGCAAAACAGTCCTGTAGCTTAGCATCTGCGTCATCTGACCACTTTTTGTATTAGCCTGAATCACTGGTGCTTCCTGCTTCAGTTTTTGCTTATAAGCAGGAATCAGGAGGATAGAGTTATGGTCAGATTTGCCAAATGGAGGGCGAGGGAGAGCTTTGTATGCGTCTCTGTGTGTGGAGTAAAGGTGGTCTAGAGTTTTTTCCCCTCTGGTTGCACATTTAACATGCTGGTAGAAATGAGGTAGAACGGATTTAAGTTTCCCTGCATTAAAGTCCCCGGCTACTAGGAGCGCTGCATCTGGATGAGCGTTTTCCTGTTGATTAATGGCCTTGTACAACTCATTCAGTGCAATCTTAATGCCAGCATTGGTTTGTGGTGGTAAATAGACAGCTATGAAAAATATAGATGAAAACTCTCTTGGTAAATAGTGTGGTCTACAGCTTATCATAAGATACTCTACCTCAGGCGAGCAAAACCTCGAGACTTCCTTAGTATTTGATTTTGTGCACCAGCTGTTGTTTACAAATATACACAGACCGGGCCGCCCCTTGTCTTACCAGAGTCAGACGTTCTGTCCTGCCGATGTAGCGTATAGCCTGCTAGCTGAATGTTGTCATTGTTGTCGTTCAGCCACGACTCCGTGAAACATAAGATATTACAGTTTTAATGTCCCGTTGGTAGGATAACCGTAATCTTAAATCGTCAATTTTATTCTCAAAAGATTGAACGTTGGCTAATAGGATTGATGGGAGAGGCAGTTTACTCGTTCGCCGTCGGATCCTTACAAGGCACCCGGATCTGCGTCCCACGATATCTCCGTCTCTTCCTCACGCGAATGACGGGGATCTGGGCCTTGTTGGGTGTCTGTAGAATATCCTTCGTGACGCCTCGTTGAAGAAAAAGTCTTCGTCCAACGCGAGGTGAGTAATCGCTGTCCTGATATCCAGAAGCTCTCTTTGGTTATAAGAGACGATGGCAGAAACATTATGTACAAAATAAATTACAAATAACGCGGAAAAACACACATAATAGTACAATTGGTTAGAGGGCTGTAAAACGGCAGCCATCTTCTTCCGGCGCTGTTCATACAGCGTTATACTAGTCCTGTATGTAGACCCCCCATTCAGCCTTATACTAGTCCTGTATGTAGACCTCCCTAGACCTCCCCTTCAGCCTTATACTAGTCCTGTATGTAGACCTCCCATTCAGCCTTATACTAGTCCTGTATGTAGACCCCCCATTCAGCCTTATACTAGTCCTGTATGTAGACCCCCCTAGACCCCCCATTCAGCCTTATACTAGTCCTGTATGTAGACCCCCCATTCAGCCTTATACTAGTCCTGTATGTAGACCTCCCTAGACCTCCCCTTCAGCCTTATACTAGTCCTGTATGTAGACCCCCTAGACCTCCCCTTCAGCCTTATACTAGTCCTGTATGTAGACTCCCCATTCAGCCTTATACTAGTCCTGTATGTAGACCTCCCTAGACCCCCCATTCAGCCTTATACTAGTCCTGTATGTAGACCCCCCATTCAGCCTTATACTAGTCCTGTATGTAGACCTCCCTAGACCCCCATTCAGCCTTATACTAGTCCTGTATGTAGACCCCCCATTCAGCCTTATACTAGTCCTGTATGTAGACCTCCCTAGACCTCCCCTTCAGCCTTATACTAGTCCTGTATGTAGACCTCCCCTTCAGCCTTATACTAGTCCTGTATGTAGACCCCCCATTCAGCCTTATACTAGTCCTGTATGTAGACCCCCCATTCAGCCTTATACTAGTCCTGTATGTAGAGCCTCCCTAGACCCCCATTCAGCCTTATAGCTAGTCCTGTATGTAGACCCCCCATTCAGCCTTATACTAGTCCTGTATGTAGACCCCCCATTCAGCCTTATACTAGTCCTGTATGTAGACCCCCCATTCAGCCTTATACTAGTCCTGTATGTAGACCTCCCCTTCAGCCTTATACTAGTCCTGTATGTAGACCTCCCTAGACCCCCCATTCAGCCTTATACTAGTCCTGTATGTAGACCTCCCCTTCAGCCTTATACTAGTCCTGTATGTAGACCCCCCATTCAGCCTTATACTAGTCCTGTATATAGACCTCCCTAGACCTCCCCTTCAGCCTCATCCTAGACCTCCCCTTCAGCCTGATCCTAGACCTCCCTTTCAGCCTTATACTAGTCCTGTATGTAGACCTCCCTAGACCTCCCCTTCAGCCTTATACTAGTCCTGTATGTAGACCTCCCTAGACCTCCCCTTCAGCCTTATACTAGTCCTGTATGTAGACTCCCCATTCAGCCTTATACTAGTCCTGTATGTAGACTCCCCATTCAGCCTTATACTAGTCCTGTATGTAGACCTCCCTAGACCTCCCCTTCAGCCTTATACTAGTCC
Source organism: Coregonus clupeaformis (assembly GCF_020615455.1). Taxonomy (NCBI): domain Eukaryota; kingdom Metazoa; phylum Chordata; class Actinopteri; order Salmoniformes; family Salmonidae; genus Coregonus; species Coregonus clupeaformis. The sequence goes on along the minus strand of NW_025533805.1, from coordinate 409,909 downwards.
TGTATGTAGACTCCCCATTCAGCCTTATACTAGTCCTGTATGTAGACCCCCCATTCAGCCTAATACTAGTCCTGTATGTAGACCTCCCTAGACCTCCCCTTCAGCCTTATACTAGTCCTGTATGTAGACCCCCATTCAGCCTTATACTAGTCCTGTATGTGACCCCCATTCAGCCTAATACTAGTCCTGTATGTAGACCCCCCATTCAGCCTTATACTAGTCCTGTATGTAGACCTCCCTAGACCTCCCATTCAGCCTTATACTAGTCCTGTATGTAGACCCCCCATTCAGCCTTATACTAGTCCTGTATGTAGACCCCCCATTCAGCCTCATACTAGTCCTGTATGTAGACCTCGCCATCGCTACATGCTACAAATGATGATGCTGAAGGGGCGGTCTAGGATGAGGCTGAAGGGGAGGTCTAGGATGAGGCTGAAGGGGAGGTCTAGGGAGGTCTACATACAGGACTAGTATAAGGCTGAATGGGGAGTCTACATACAGGACTAGTATAAGGCTGAAGGGGAGGTCTAGGGAGGTCTACATACAGGACTAGTATAAGGCTGAATGGGGAGTCTACATACAGGACTAGTATAAGGCTGAATGGGGAGTTTACATACAGGACTAGTATAAGGCTGAATGGGGGGTCTACATACAGGACTAGTATAAGGCTGAAGGGGAGGTCTAGGGAGGTCTACATACAGGACTAGTATAAGGCTGAATGGGGAGTCTACATACAGGACTAGTATAAGGCTGAAGGGGAGGTCTAGGATCAGGCTGAAGGGGAGGTCTAGGATGAGGCTGAAGGGGAGTCTACATACAGGACTAGTATAAGGCTGAATGGGAGGTCTAGGGAGGTCTACATACAGGACTAGTATAAGGCTGAATGGGGAGTCTACATACAGGACTAGTATAAGGCTGAATGGGGAGTCTACATACAGGACTAGTATAAGGCTGAATGGGGAGTCTACATACAGGACTAGTATAAGGCTGAATGGGGAGTCTACATACAGGACTAGTATAAGGCTGAATGGGGAGTCTACATACAGGACTAGTATAAGGCTGAATGGGAGTCTACATACAGGACTAGTATAAGGCTGAATGGGGAGTCTACATACAGGACTAGTATAAGGCTGAATGGGGAGTCTACATACAGGACTAGTATAAGGCTGAATGGGGAGTCTACATACAGGACTAGTATAAGGCTGAATGGGGAGTCTACATACAGGACTAGTATAAGGCTGAATGGGGAGTCTACATACAGGACTAGTATAAGGCTGAAGGGGAGGTCTAGGGAGGTCTACATACAGGACTAGTATAAGGCTGAAGGGGAGGTCTACATACAGGACTAGTATAAGGCTGAAGGGGAGGTCTAGGGAGGTCTACATACAGGACTAGTATAAGGCTGAATGGGGGATCTACATACAGGACTAGTATAAGGCTGAATGGGGGGTCTACATACAGGACTAGTATAAGCTGAATGGGGAGTCTACATACAGGACTAGTATAAGGCTGAATGGGGGAGTCTACATACAGGACTAGTATAAGGCTGAATGGGGAGTCTACATACAGGACTAGTATAAGGCTGAATGGGGATCTACATACAGGACTAGTATAAGGCTGAATGGGGGAGTCTACATACAGGACTAGTATAAGGCTGAATGGGGAGTCTACATACAGGACTAGTATAAGGCTGAATGGGGAGTCTACATACAGGACTAGTATAAGGCTGAATGGGGAGTCTACATACAGGACTAGTATAAGGCTGAATGGGGAGTCTACATACAGGACTAGTATAAGGCTGAATGGGGAGTCTACATACAGGACTAGTATAAGGCTGAATGGGGAGTCTACATACAGGACTAGTATAAGGCTGAATGGGGAGTCTACATACAGGACTAGTATAAGGCTGAATGGGGAGTCTACATACAGGACTAGTATAAGGCTGAATGGGAGCGAGTCTACATACAGGACTAGTATAAGGCTGAATGGGGAGTCTACATACAGGACTAGTATAAGGCTGAATGGGGAGTCTACATACAGGACTAGTATAAGGCTGAATGGGGGTCTACATACAGGACTAGTATAAGGCTGAATGGGGAGTCTACATACAGGACTAGTATAAGGCTGAATGGGGAGTCTACATACAGGACTAGTATAAGGCTGAATGGGGAGTCTACATACAGGACTAGTATAAGGCTGAATGGGGAGTCTACATACAGGACTAGTATAAGGCTGAATGGGGAGTCTACATACAGGACTAGTATAAGGCTGAATGGGGAGTCTACATACAGGACTAGTATAAGGCTGAATGGGGAGTCTACATACAGGACTAGTATAAGGCTGAATGGGGAGTCTACATACAGGACTAGTATAAGGCTGAATGGGGAGTCTACATACAGGACTAGTATAAGGCTGAATGGGGAGTCTACATACAGGACTAGTATAAGGCTGAATGGGGAGTCTACATACAGGACTAGTATAAGGCTGAATGGGGAGTCTACATAGCAGGACTAGTATAAGGCTGAATGGGGAGTCTACATACAGGACTAGTATAAGGCTGAATGGGGAGTCTACATACAGGACTAGTATAAGGCTGAATGGGGAGTCTACATACAGGACTAGTATAAGGCTGAATGGGGGAGTCTACATACAGGACTAGTATAAGGCTGAATGGGGAGTCTACATACAGGACTAGTATAAGGCTGAATGGGGGAGTCTACATACGGGACTAGTATAAGGCTGAATGGGGAGTCTACATACAGGACTAGTATAAGGCTGAATGGGGAGTCTACATACAGGACTAGTATAAGGCTGAATGGGGAGTCTACATACAGGACTAGTATAAGGCTGAATGGGGAGTCTACATACAGGACTAGTATAAGGCTGAATGGGGAGTCTACATACAGGACTAGTATAAGGCTGAATGGGGAGTCTACATACAGGACTAGTATAAGGCTGAATGGGGGAGTCTACATACAGGACTAGTATAAGGCTGAATGGGGAGTCTACATACAGGACTAGTATAAGGCTGAATGGGGAGTCTACATACAGGACTAGTATAAGGCTGAATGGGGAGTCTACATACAGGACTAGTATAAGGCTGAATGGGGGAGTCTACATACAGGACTAGTATAAGGCTGAATGGGGAGTCTGCATACAGGACTAGTATAAGGCTGAATGGGGAGTCTACATACAGGACTAGTATAAGGCTGAATGGGGGTCTACATACAGGACTAGTATAAGGCTGAATGGGGAGGTCTACATACAGGACTAGTATAAGGCTGAATGGGGAGTCTACATACAGGACTAGTATAAGGCTGAATGGGGAGTCTACATACAGGACTAGTATAAGGCTGAATGGGGAGTCTACATACAGGACTAGTATAAGGCTGAATGGGGAGTCTACATACAGGACTAAGATGAGGCTAGCTTCAGTATGTTAGAGACTAGTTGGGTGTTCTCTCTTTTGTCTTCTAGATAGTTTGCTGTAACAGAGAAGTCATTTGGTGTTTTGGACTAAAGTGAACTAGAGAGAGAGAGAGAGAGAGAGAGAGAGAGAGAGAGAGAGAGAGAGAGAGAGAGAAAAGAGAGAGAAGAGAGAGAGAGAGAGAGAGAGAGAGAGAGAGAGAGAGAGAGAGAGAGAGAGAGAGAGAGAGAGAGAGAGCGAGAGAGAGAGAGAGAGAGAGAGAGAGAGAGAGAGAGCCAGAGGAAGATGAGGAGAGAGAGAGGAAGAGGAAGAGGAGGAGAGAGAGAGCCAGAGGAAGAGGAGGAGAGAGAGAGCCAGAGGAAGATGAGGAGAGAGAGAGGAAGAGGAAGAGGAGGAGAGAGATAGATAGATAGATTTATAGATAGATAGATACAGTGAGGGAAAAAAGTATTTGATCCCCTGCTGATTTTGTACGTTTGCCCACTGACAAAGACATGATCAGTCTACAATTTTAATGGTAGGTTTATTTGAACAGTGAGAGACAGAATAACAACAACAAAATCCAGAAAAACGCATGTCAAAAAAGTTATAAATTGATTTGCGTTTTAATGAGGGAAATAAGTATTTGACCCCTCTGCAAAACATGACTTAGTACTTGGTGGCAAAACCCTTGTTGGCAATCAAAGAGGTCAGACGTTTCTTGTAGTTGGCCACCAGGTTTGCACACATCTCAGGAGGGATTCTGTTCCACTCCTCTTTGCAGATCTTCTCCAAGTCATTAAGGTTTCGAGGCTGACGTTTGGCAACTCTAACCATCAGCTCCCTCCACAGATTTTCTATGGGATTAAGGTCTGGAGACTGGCTAGGCCACTCCAGGACCTTAATGTGCTTCTTCTTGAGCCACTCCTTTGTTGCCTTGGCCGTGTGTTTTGGGTCATTGTCATGCTGGAATACCCATCCACGACCCATTTTCAATGCCCTGGCTGAGGAAAGGAGGTTCTCACCCAAGATTTGACGGTACATGGCCCCGTCCATCGTCCCTTTGATGCGATTAAGTTGTCCTGTCCCCTTAGCAGAAAAACACCCCCAAAGCATAATGTTTCCACCTCCATGTTTGATGGTGGGATGGTGTTCTTGGGGTCATAGGCAGCATTCCTCCTCCTCCAAACATGGCGAGTTGAGCTGATGCCAAAGAGCTCGATTTTGGTCTCATCTGACCACAACACTTTCACCCAGTTCTCCTCTGAATCATTCAGATGTTCACTGGCAAACTTCAGACGGCCCTGTATATGTGCTTTCTTGAGCAGGGTGTAACGATCCCGGCAGTCTGAGTCGGGTCCTGTCTGTGGACTAGTTGTTATGTTCGTGATCTCCAGTTTCCCGAGGGTTCTGGAACGCTCCGGGGAGCTCTCTTGATTTCCGCACCTGCATCCCATCAGCAATCTGCACACCTGGTCCTGATCATCACCCTTCTTAGGCTCTGGCCTAACATCCATTCCCTGCCGGATCGTTAGCCATGAACAGTAGGTTTACCAGAGTATCAGTCCTAGAGCCTAGCGTTAGTTTTGTTGTTTTTGCACCTTGTTGGTTTGTTGCTTACTTACCCCCGTTTTGTTCCATCTGCAGTCACCCGTCCGGAACCTTCATCCAACCTCTGCCTGGTGGTCGGCGGCTGCCGACCCAGGATGGGATCAACCACTGCACCCCCAACAACTAATCAACGCCGCCCGCTCTGTTCCCTGGATTATTCAGCATCACTCTTGAACTTGTAAATAAACACTCACCTTCGTTTCAACTTACCTTGTCCTGGTCTGCTTCTGGGTTCTGGCTTAGCAACTCGTGACAGAACGATCCGGCCAGTAATGAACCCAGCGGACCTGGACTCTGTTCGCCATGCCATTACCCAGCAGGAGAAGATGTTGGGCCATCATAGCACGGTACTACAGGAGATCGCGTTGTCAGTTCGGAACCTTTCTACCGGTCTGACGGAGGTCCAGAACCAACGCAAGTGTCCGGTGGAAGATCCACTACCGGTTTCACCCATCTCGCCTGCCGCTTCTGAAGCTGTGTCCTTCCGTGAGCCCAAAGGTTCCGACACCGGATAAATATGAGGGGGAGCTGGGAAGATGCCGTTCCTTCCTTATGCAGTGTGGATTAGTGTTCGATCTACAGCCCTACTCTTATGCCACAGACAAGGCTAGGATAGCCTTTGTGATTGAGTTGCTGCGTGGTCGAGCGCTGGAGTGGGCTTCAGCCGTTTGGGAACGACAGGATCCCTGCATGGCTTCATACCAGGGGTTCACGGCCGAGATGAGGAAGCTCTTCGACCATTCCGTCCGAGGGAGGGACGCAGCTAGGCGCCTGTTTTCGCTTCGCCAAGGAACTCGCAGCGTGGCCGACTTCGTGATCGAGTTCAAGGCGTTGGCTGTGGAGAGTGGGTGGAATGAGGAGGCTCTGCAAGCGGCCTTTTACCAGGGTCTGTCGGAGCAGCTCAAGGATGAGTTGATCTCCTATCCGAGTCTAGTGACCTGGACAGCTTGGTAGCCTTGTCTATTCGGGTGGATAATCGAGTCCGAGAGCGAAGGAGGGAGAAGCAATGGGCTCCGTCCAACCGATCAGCTTCTCAGGTTCCAGTCGGAGTCGTCAAACTGCGCGGCTCGCTAAAGTTGGGGAGGACTTTTAGCGAGCCAGTTTCGACCTCTCAATACCTCTGTCAGACCCCGTTTCCCGGCTACCCCTTATGAACAGGAATCAGAGCTTAGCGATTAACGCTTTATCGATTCAGGTGCCGATGGAAGCTTTCTAGATGCCGAGTTGGTGGAACAGCTGGGGCTTTCCAAGGAGCAATTGCCGGAAGCCATTGAAGCTACCACTCTGGACGGCAGTAGTCTGGCACGTATCACGATGAGGACTGAACCGGTTAAGATGCGGTTGTCGGGGAATCATTCTGAGATGATTTCATTCTTCATTCTGCCGTCTTCCCAGGTTCCTCTGGTCCTTGGATACCCCTGGCTGAAGGAACACAATCCCACGTTCGATTGGGTGACGGGCAAGGTAACGAGTTGGAGCCTTGATTGTCATGCTAACTGTCTCAAGACTGCCTGCCCCCATTCGGTTCCCAGTCAGGTGATTGAGGCTAAACCCCCAGATTTGTCCCTGGTTCCCCGAGACATATCACGATTTGGGGGAAGTTTTCAGTAAGCAGAAGGCTCTGTCACTCCCTCCCCACCGACCATATGATTGTGCCATCAACCTGTTCCCTGGAGCTGTCTACCCCAAGGGAAGGTTATACAGTATCTCCCGACCTGAACGTGAGGCTTTGGAGACCTACATCAAGGAGTCCCTAGCTGCTGGTCTCGTTCGTCCCTCGTCATCACCCCTGGGGGCAGGATTCTTCTTTGTGGGTAAGAAGGATGGCTCTCTTCGACCGTGTATTGATTATCGGGGGTTGAATGACATCACGGTCAAGAACAAGTATCCCCTGCCCTTGATGAGTTCTGCCTTCGACTCCTTACAGGGTGCTACGGTGTTCACCAAGCTAGACCTACGCAATGCGTATCACATGGTCCGGATCAGAGAGGGGGACGAGTGGTTGACGGGTTTCAATACACCGATGGGTCACTTCGAGTATCAGGTGATGCCGTTTGGACTGACCAATGCTCCAGCGGTATTCCAGAGTATGGTGAACAACGTCCTGAGAGATATGATCGGTCTCTTTGTGTTTGTTTACCTGGATGACATTCTGATCTTCTCGAAGGAACCTTCCGACCACGTCCAGCATGTCCGGCAGGTTCTGCAGCGATTGTTGGAGAATCGCCTGTTCGTGAAGGCCGAGAAGTGCGAGTTTCACGCCCACACGACATCCTTTCTCGGGTACATCATCTCCAGGGGAGAGATTAGGATGGACCAGGAGAAGGTTAGAGCGGTTCTGGAATGGGCCCAGCCCGGTACGAGATTGCAGCTCCAGAGATTTTTGGGGTTTGCGAATTTCTACCGCAGATTCATCCGGGATTACAGCCGTGTGGCCGCTCCGTTAACTGCCTTGACTTCCAGTATCAGGACCTTCAAGTGGAATCCGGAGGCGGATCGAGCGTTTCTGGATTTGAAGAGGCGATTCACCAACGCACCGATTCTCTCTCAACCGGACACGGCCCGTCAGTTCGTCGTTGAAGTGGACGCGTCTGATGTGGGAGTTGGCGCCATCCTGTCGCAGCGATGCTCCACGGACAGTAAACTCCATCCCTGCGCCTACTACTCTCGTCGCCTTTCGCCTGCGGAGAGGAATTACGATGTGGGTAACCGGGAGCTTCTCGCGGTGAAACTTGCCTTGGAGGAGTGGCGCCACTGGTTGGAGGGGGCGGAGCAACCGTTTATTGTCTGGACTGACCACAAGAATCTTGCTTACGTGCAATCGGCTAAACGTCTCAACTCCCGTCAGGCCAGGTGGGCGTTGTTTTTCGGACGATTCAAGTTTTCCCTGACGTTCCGACCTGGATCTAAGAACGGCAAGGCGGACGCCTTGTCCCGGATGTTCTCCAAGACGGAGGAGAGTGGGTCCAAGACCGAGACAATTCTCCCCCGGAACTGCGTCGTGGGAGCAGTTATGTGGAAGATTGAGGAGGAGGTGCTGGCGGCCCTTCGGACTCAGCCCGGTCCCGTAACGGTCCACCCGGTCGGTTGTTTGTGCCTGAGTCGGTTCGTCCTGCTGTCCTCAAATGGTCCCACGCCAGCAAGATGGCTTGTCACCCTGGCGTGGCTCGGACAATGGCGTTTCTTCGCAGACGTTTTTGGTGGCCTGCCATGGCCGAGGATACTCGGGGTTATGTTGCTGCCTGTCCAGTGTGTGCGCAGAATAAGAGTACCAATCGGCCCAGCTCTGGACTACTTCACCCCCTTCCTATTCCCCGGCGACCATGGTCGCATCTGGCCCCTGGACTTTGTCACTGGGTTGCCCGCTTCTGAGGGGAACACGGTCGTTCTGACTATCGTGGACAGATTCAGCAAGTTCGCCCACTTTGTGCCTATTGCCAAGCTTCCCTCTGCCTCGGAGACGTCCGAGATCCTGGTTAGGGGAGGTTTTCAGGGTCCACGGGTTGCCCAGTGATATCAGTTTCCGACCGTGGCCCTCAGTTTACCTCTGCTGTCTGGAAGTCCTTCTGTTTGGCCATTGGAGCTACAGTCAGTCTCACATCTGGTTTTCACCCCCAATCTAATGGTCAGGCGGAGAGAGCCAACCAGAAGATGGAATCCACGCTACGCTGTCTGGTCTCTTCCAACCCCACCTCCTGGGTCTCTCAGTTGCCTTGGGTTGAGTATGCCCACAATACTCTCCCTACATCTGCCACTGGGATGTCTCCCTTCCAGTGCCTGTATGGCTACCAACCTCCCTTGTTCCCTTCTCAGGAGAAGGAGCTCTCAGTGCCTTCTGTTCAGGTCCATATTCGTCGTTGCCACCGGACCTGGCATCGGGCCAGAAAAGCACTCCTTAGAGTTTCGGACCGGTATCAGCTCCAGGCGAATCGTCGCCGGATCCCCGCTCCCACCTACACCATCGGAGATAGGGTCTGGTTGGCCACACGGGATCTTCCTTTACGGACTGAGTCTAGGAAGTTGTTACCGAAGTTCATTGGTCCGTTTGTGGTGGAGAAGGTGATCAATCCGGTGGCAGTTCGACTCAAACTCCCGAGGACGCTCAGAGTCCATCCCACCTTTCATGTCTCCTGCCTCAAGCCTGTTTTCCTCAGTCCTCTGTTGCCTCCTCCGCCTCCTCCTCCTCCTCCTCGGATGATCGGAGGTGGTCCTGCCTACACGGTGCGTCGCATCATGGATTCCAGACGGCGGGGCCGGGGTTTCCAGTATCTCGTGGACTGGGAGGGGTATGGTCCTGAAGAGAGGAGTTGGATTCCGCGGCGACAGGTCCTAGATGCTGACCTCATCAGTGACTTCTACCGCCTCCATCCTGGCGCTCCGGGAGTCCGCCCGGTGGCGTTAACGTCGGAGGGGGTACTGTAACGATCCCGGCAGTCTGAGTCGGGTCCTGTCTGTGGACTAGTTGTTATGTTCGTGATCTCCAGTTTCCCGAGGGTTCTGGAACGCTCCGGGGAGCTCTCTTGATTTCCGCACCTGCATCCCATCAGCAATCTGCACACCTGGTCCTGATCATCACCCTTCTTAGGCTCTGGCCTAACATCCATTCCCTGCCGGATCGTTAGCCATGAACAGTAGGTTTACCAGAGTATCAGTCCTAGAGCCTAGCGTTAGTTTTGTTGTTTTTGCACCTTGTTGGTTTGTTGCTTACTTACCCCCGTTTTGTTCCATCTGCAGTCACCCGTCCGGAACCTTCATCCAACCTCTGCCTGGTGGTCGGCGGCTGCCGACCCAGGATGGGATCAACCACTGCACCCCCAACAACTAATCAACGCCGCCCGCTCTGTTCCCTGGATTATTCAGCATCACTCTTGAACTTGTAAATAAACACTCACCTTCGTTTCAACTTACCTTGTCCTGGTCTGCTTCTGGGTTCTGGCTTAGCAACTCGTGACACAGGGGGACCTTGCGGGCGCTGCAGGATTTCAGTTCTTCACGGCGTAGTGTGTTACCAATTGTTTTCTTGGTGACTATGGTCCCAGCTGCCTTGAGATCAATGACAAGATCCTCCCGTGTAGTTCTGGGCTGATTCCTCACCGTTCTCATGATCATTGCAACTCCACGAGCTGAGATCTTGCATGGAGCCCCAGGCCGAGGGAGATTGACAGTTATTTTGTGTTTCTTCCATTTGCGAATAATCACACCAACTGTTGTCACCTTCTCACCAAGCTGCTTGGCGATGGTCTTGTAGCCCATTCCAGCCTTGTGTAGGTTTACAATCTTGTCACTGACATCCTTGGAGAGCTCTTTGGTCTTGGCCATGGTAGAGAGTTTGGAATCTGATTGATTAATTGCTTCTGTAGACAGGTGTCTTTTATAAAGGTAACAAACTGAGATTAGGAGCACTCCCTTTAAGAGTGTGCTCCTAATCTGTCACGTGACGTGTATGCGGTCAGCGAAGTCAAACGCAGGACACAGAGCGGCTGGCAACGTACTTTACTGAACACAGTAAAATATAGTGCAAAAACAACAAACCTCCAAACAGGGAGGAAAACACAATAACCCGTACACCAAAGCAACTGCCGGAATGACAAAGAACAATCACACACAATAACCAATGAGAGACAGGGGTTAATATAGGGAATACAATCCAACATAATGGGAAACAGGTGTAAACAATAAAGACCAAACAAGACAAACACCGAAACATCGATCGGCAGTAGCTAGTACTCCGGGGACGACGAACGCCGAAGCCTGCCCGAGCAAGGAGGAGGAGCAGCCTCGGCTGAATCCGTGACATAATCTCAGCTCGTTACCTGTATAAAAGACACCTGGGAGCCATAAATCTTTCTGATTGAGAGGGGGTCAAATACTTATTTCCCTCATTAAAATGCAAATCAATTTATAACATTTTTGACATGCGTTTTTCTGGATTTTTTTGTTGATGTTCTGTCTCTCACTGTTCAAATAAACCTACCATTAAAATTATAGACTGATCATTTCTTTGTCAGTGGGCAAACGTACAAAATCAGCAGGGGATCAAATACTTTTTTCCCTCACTGTAGATAGATAGATGAGGAGAGAGAGAGATAGAGAGAGGAGGAGGAGAGAGAGGAGGAGATAGTTTTTTAGTTTTTATAAAACCTTTATTTTATACTCAAGTGTTAACATAAATAATGGCACACTGCCTTTTCAGAAATGAAACAACAAATGTAATTCCTAAATAAATAAAACAAATACAAAAAAACATATACATTTAACTCATTTCATCAACCAAAAATAGTTTCCCCTCCTCCACAAAACAAACCGCTCCTTCCTAAGCCCACTTCTCCTCAAACAATGGGAGATCTTTTACAGCCGAGAAGAACTCAAAATCCACTTTTATTCTCGCTTTCACTAATCCTTTAAAAACGCATCTTACATCCTGCCCATATCCCGTTTCTATCTTATGTTTCCTACTCAGAAAAATGGACATCTTAGCTTGTCCCAAAATAAAATGTAACAGTTGACATTTTCTTTTATGTTGCTTACTATATTGAAACCCCAAAATAAAAACAGTGTTATTGAAAATCTCCCCTACAGCTTTAAACAAAGACTCCAGCATTTCCGAGAGGTTTTATCCTCTCACACTCCATAAAACAGTGAAAAATTGTTTCTCTTATATTACAAAAAGGACATTCATCTCCAACATCTGAGTTAATAACAGATACAAAAGCATTAACTGTAATGATGACATGCAAAACCCTCCATTGCATATCCCCAGTACCCTTTTGTAACGGTGGCTTGTACAGTGCTCTCCATGCTGGCTTTACCTTGTCATCAATGCCCAATTTTACCCTCCATGGAGTGTCTTTTCTATTTTTCAATGTATCTTTATTCAACACCTTGACACACCCCCTATATAAGTCTTTCCCATTCACCTCATCCAAACCCACCTCTTCCAACCCTCTCAAATCCAGTAATAACGCCTTTCTTTCTGACTCTGGGATATTGGGTGTAATCCTTAGTCTTGGAAATGAGATGTTTTCATCTTGTACCTTCTTCTTGTGACTATTCAGCATACCCCACTCTTCTGCTGACAGAGCCTTCCTGCAGCTTTCCAGCAGTTGTCCGACAATCCTTTCCGACCCCACCCCCAAATGTTCAGCCACCCGTCTTCCATCCATTAAGGTGGGCCCAGCCATGGCCATTAACTGTTTTAGGGTGATGATTTTGCCCTTCACCAGAATCTTGGAGAAATGTGGAACAGCTGCAGTTGTACAATCCAGTCTTGCCCCGTACACCAGAGGTTCCTCCAACAGCCAATGCACTGACTCCACTGAAGTGCGTCTGGACACCTTCATTATGCTCCACACCCTAAGAAGGCCTCTGTAAAACGGAGGTACTCCCTCCCTA
>NW_025533805.1:342500-390000 GCF_020615455.1 Coregonus clupeaformis | reverse complement strand
ACTCCGGACGCTTTATCTGGACATGGTTCATCAACATCTTCAACAGCCGAAGCTAAGTAGTAACATTAACATGATGTCTTCTAATTGCAGTCGCTGTACTCGCTGTACTCATAATATACAGGAGAATTCTCGCCTTACGGCGAGAATAGCTGTGCTACAAGCCCAGCTTCAGACGCAATCGTTAGGCAAGGGTAATATCAGTGTAGGAAAGGAAGAAACAGCGTCTGTGCCACCAGTAAGTACAGACAGTAATGTTAGTATAAATCCCCCGCACAGTCCCCGCGGCCGGACAACTTTCTCATGGCTTCTGGAGGGAAATACTGTTGGAATGCTCAACCGGTGTCGCTCATTCAGCCGACAGAAACCTTCAACCGGTTTTCCCCATTATGTAGCGAGTCGGAGTCTGAGTCTGAGTCTTCTCTAGTCTCTACTCCTCCCGTTACGGGGTCTGAGACTCCGAAGGCTCCCACCATTAGCTCTGACAAATTGAAAACCCTAGTCATTGGCGACTCCATTACCCGCAGTATTAGACTTAAAACGAATCACCCAGCGATCATACACTGTTTACCAGGGGGCAGGGCTACCGACGTTAAGGCTAATCTAAAGATGGTGCTGGCTAAAGCTAAAACTGGCGAGTGTAGAGAGTATAGAGATATTGTTATCCACGTCGGCACCAACGATGTTAGGATGAAACAGTCAGAGGTCACCAAGTGCAACATAGCTTCAGCGTGTAAATCAGCTAGAAAGATGTGTCGGCATCGAGTAATTGTCTCTGGCCCCCTCCCAGTTAGGGGAAGTGACGAGCTCTACAGCAGAGTCTCAGCACTCAATCGCTGGTTGAAAACTGTTTTCTGCCCCTCCCAAAAGATAACATTTGTGGATAATTGGCCCTCTTTCTGGGACTCACCCACAAACAGGATCAAGCCTGACCTGCTGAGGAGTGACGGACTCCATCCTAACTGGAGGGGTGCTCTCCTCTTATCTACCAACATAGATAGGGCTCTAACTCCTCTAGCCCCACAGTGAAATAGGGTGCAGGCCAGGCGGCAGGCTGTTAGCCAACCTGCCAGCTTAGTGGAGTCTGCCAATAGCATAGTCAGTGTAGTCAGCTCAGCCATACCCATTGAGACTGTGTCTGTGCCTCGACCTAGGTTGGGCAAAACTAAACATGGTGGTGTTCACCCTAGCAATCTTATTAGGATAAAGACCTCCTCCATTCCTGCCATTATTGAAAGAGATCGTGATACCTCACATCTCAAAATAGGGTTACTTAATGTTAGATCCCTCACTTCAAAGGCAGTCATAGTCAATGAACTAATCACTGATCATAATCTTGATGTGATTGGCCTGACTGAAACATGGCTTAAGCCTGATGAATTTGCTGTGTTAAATGAGGCCTCACCTCCTGGTTACACTAGTGACCATATTCCCCGTGCATCCCGCAAAGGCGGAGGTGTTGCTAACATTTACGATAGCAAATTTCAATTTACAAAAAAAAAAATGAAAATGACGTTTTCATCTTTCGAGCTTCTAGTCATGAAATCTATGCAGCCTACTCAATCACTTTTTATAGCTACTGTTTACAGGCCTCCTGGGCCATATACAGCGTTCCTCTCTGAGTTTCCTGAATTCCTATCAGACCTTGTAGTCATAGCAGATCATATTCTAATTTTTGGTGATTTTAATATTCACATGGAGAAGTCCACAGACCCACTCCAAAAGTCTTTCGGAGCCATTATCGACTCAGTGGGTTTTGTCCAACATGTCTCTGGACCTACTCACTGCCACAGTCATACTCTGGACCTAGTTTTGTCCCATGGAATAAATGTTGTAGATCTTAATGTTTTTCCACAAAATCCTGGACTATCGGACCACCATTTTATTACGTTTGCAATCGCAACAAATAATCTGCTCAGACCCCAACCAAGGAGCATCAAAAGTCGTACTATAAATTCTCAGACAACACAAAAATTCATTGATGCCCTTCCAGACTCCTTCTGCCTACCCAAGGACGTCAGAGGACAAAAATCAGTTAACCACTTAACTGAGGAACTCAATTTAACCTTGCGCAATACCCTAGATGCAGTTGCACCCCTAAAAACGAAAAACATTTGTCATAAGAAACTAGCTCCCTGGTATACAGAAAATACCCGAGCTTTGAAGCAAGCTTCCAGGAAATTGGAACGGAAATGGCGCCACACCAAACTGGAAGTCTTCCGACTAGCTTGGAAAGACAGTACCGTGCAGTACCGAAGAGCCCTCACTGCTGCTCGATCATCCTACTTTTCCAAATTAATCGAGGAAAATAAGAACAATCCAAAATTTCTTTTTGATACTGTTGCAAAGCTAACTAAAAGCAGCATTCCCCAAGAGAGGATGGTTTTCACTTCAGCAGTGATAAATTCATGAACTTCTTTGAGGAAAAGATCATGACCATTAGAAAGCAAATTACGGACTCCTCTTTGAATCTGCGTATTCCTCCAGGGCTTAGCTGTCCTGGATCTGCACAGCTCTGCGAGGGCCTGGGATCGGGAGAGACACTTAAGTGTTTTAGTACTATATCTCTTGACACAATGATGAAAATAATCATGGCCTCTAAACCTTCAAGCTGCATACTGGATCCTATTCCTACTAAACTGCTGAAGGAGCTGCTTCCTGTGCTTGGCCCTCCTATGTTGAACATAATAAACAGCTCTCTATCCACCGGATGTGTACCAAACTCACTAAAAGTGGCAGTGATAAAGCCTCTCTTGAAAAGCCAAACCTTGACCCGGAAAATATAAAAACTATCGGCCTATATCGAATCTTCCATTCCTCTCAAAAATTTTAGAAAAAGCTGTTGCGCAGCAACTCACTGCCTTTCTGAAGACAAACAATGTATACGAAATGCTTCAGTCTGGTTTTAGACCCCATCATAGCACTGAGACTGCACTTGTGAAGGTGGTAAATGACCTTTTAATGGCGTCAGACCGAGGCTCTGCATCTGTCCTCGTGCTACTAGACCTTAGTGCTGCCTTTGACACCATCGATCACCACATTCTTTTGGAGAGACTGGAAACCCAAATTGGTCTACACGGACAAGTTCTGGCCTGGTTTAGATCCTACCTGTCGGAAAGATATCAGTTTGTCTCTGTGAATGGTCTGTCCTCCGACAAATCAACTGTACATTTCGGTGTTCCTCAAGGTTCCGTTTTAGGACCACTATTGTTTTCACTATATATTTTACCTCTTGGGGATGTTATTCGAAAACATAATGTTAACTTTCACTGCTATGCGGATGACACACAGCTGTACATTTCAATGAAGCATGGTGAAGCCCCAAAATTGCCCTCGCTAGAAGCCTGTGTTTCAGACATAAGGAAGTGGATGGCTGAAAACTTTTTACTTTTAAACTCGGACAAAACAGAGATGCTTGTTCTAGGTCCCAAGAAACAAAGAGATCTTCTGTTAAATCTGACAATTCATCTTGATGGTTGTAAAGTCGTCTCAAATAAAACTGTGAAGGACCTAGGCGTTACTCTTGACCCTGATCTCTCTTTTGACGAACATATCAAGACTGTTTCAAGGACAGCTTTTTTCCATCTACGTAACATTGCAAAAATCAGAAATTTTCTGTCCAAAAATGATGCAGAAAAATTAATCCATGCATTTGTTACTTCTAGATTAGACTACTGCAATGCTCTATTTTCCGGCTACCCGGATAAAGCACTAAATAAACTTCAGTTAGTGCTAAATACGGCTGCTAGAATCCTGACTAGAACCAAGAAATTTGATCATATTACTCCAGTGCTAGCTTCCCTACACTGGCTTCCTGTTAAGGCAAGGGCTGATTTCAAGGTTTTACTGTTAACCTATAAAGCGTTACATGGGCTTGCTCCTACCTATCTTTCCGAGTTGGTCCTGCCGTACATACCAATACGTACGCTACGGTCACAAGACGCAGGCCTCCTAATTGTCCCTAGAATTTCTAAGCAAACAGCGGGAGGCAGGGCTTTCTCCTATAGATCTCCATTTTTATGGAACAGTCTGCCTACCCATGTGAGAGACGCAGACTCGGTCTCAACCTTTAAGTCTTTACTGAAGACTTATCTCTTCAGTAGGTCATATGATTGAGTGTAGTCTGGCCCAGGAGTGTGAAGGTGAACGGAAAGGCTGGAGCAACGAACAGCCCTTGCTGTCTCTGCCGGGCCGGTTCCCCTCTCCACTGGGGTTCTCTGCCTCTAACCCTGTTGCAGGGGCTGAGTCACTGGCTTGCTGGTGCTCTTTCATGCCGTCCCTGGGAGGGGTGCGTCACTTGAGTGGGTTGAGTTACTGACGTGATCTTCCTGTCTGGGTTGGCGCCCCCCCCTTGGTTTGTGCTGTGGTGGAGACCTCTGTGGGCTATACTCGGCCTTGTCTCAGGATTGTAAGTTGGTGGTTGGGGATATCCCTCTAGTGGTGCGGGGGCTGTGCTTTGGCGGAGTGGGTGGGGTTATATCCTTCCTGTTTGGCCCTGTCCGGGGTTTCTTCGGATGGGGCCACAGTGTCTCCGGACCGCTCCTGTCTCAGCCTCCAGTATTTATGCTGCAGTAGTTTATGTGTCGGGGGGCTGGGGTTAGTTGGTTATACCTGGAGTACTTCTCCTGTCTTATCCAGTGTCCTGTGTGAATTTAAGTATGCTCTCTCTAATTCTCTCGTTCTCTCTTTCTCTCTGAGAACCTGAGCCCTAGGACCATACGTCAGGACTACCGGGCATGATGACACCTTGCTGTCCCCAGTCCGCCTGGCCTTGCTGCTATTCCAGTTTCAACTGTTCTGCCTGCGGCTACGAAACCCCTACCTGTCCCAGACCTGCTGTTTTCAACTCTAAATGATCGGCTATGAAAAGCCAACTGAGAGACCTGAGCCCTAGGACCATACGTCGGGACTACCGGCCGTGGTGACTCCTTGCTGTCCCCAGTCCGCCTGGCCTTGCTGCTATTCCAGTTTAAACTGTTCTGCCTGCGGTTATGGAACCCCTACCTGTCCCAGACCTGCTGTTTTAAACTCTAATGATCGGCTATGAAAAGCCAACTGAGATTTATTCCTGATTATTATTTGACCATGCTTGTCACTTATGAACATTTTTGAACATCTTGGCATGGTTCTGTTATAATCTCCACCCGGCACAGCCAGAAGAGGACTGGCCACCCCTCATAGCCTGGTTCCTCTCTAGGTTTCTTCCTTAGGTTTTGCCTTTTAGGGAGTTTTTCCTAGCCACCGTGCTTCTACACCTGCATTACTAGCTGTTTGGGGTTTTAGGCTGGGTTTCTGTACAGCACTTCGAGATATTAGCTGATGTAAGAAGGGCTATATAAAATAAAATTGATTGATTGATTGACCCATGGTGTTTCCTATTCTCTACCCTCTATTGAAATACACCCATGGTGTTTCCTATCTCTATTGAAATACACCCATGGTGTTTCCTATCTCTATTGAAATACACCCATGGTGTTTCCTATCCTCTACTGAAATACACCCATGGTGTTTCCTATCTCTATTGAAATACACCCATGGTGTTTCCTATCCTTTATTGAAATACACCCATGGTGTTTCCTATCTCTATTGAAATACACCCATGGTGTTTCCTATCTCTATTGAAATACACCCATGGTGTTTCCTATCCTCTACTGAAATACACCCATGGTGTTTCCTATCCTCTATTGAAATACACCCATGGTGTTTCCTATCTCTATTGAAATACACCCATGGTGTTTCCTATCCTCTATTGAAATACACCCATGGTGTTTCCTATCTCTATTGAAATACACCCGTGGTGTTTCCTATCTCTATTGAAATACACCCATGGTGTTTCCTATCCTCTATTGAAATACACCCATGGTGTTTCCTATCCTCTATTGAAATACACCCATGGTGTTTCCTATCCTCTATTGAAATACACCCATGGTATTCCTATCCTCTACTGAAATACACCCATGGTATTCCTATCCTCTATTTTACAGCAGTTTGTTTTTACAGAGACCATGGTGCTGACCATATGGCCTTTGGTCCTAGTTCCAAAAGCCTGTAGTCAAAAGCAAAAATGTGTTCACCCCGTCTCCCATCTCCTCCCCCTTCCTCCCCCTTCCTCCCCTCTTCCTCAGCTTGGTTCAGTATGTGGTGTGGTGGTGAAATATTCAGGGAAATGTTGGTAACGGGTTCTCTACTGCTGCTCTGGGTGTCAGCTGTTTTCAGGTTGTGGTAAAGACCTTCCCATCAAGCAGCGTGGAATCCTGTGGAATAAGGTCTTCAGTCTTCAGTACTGCTTCCTGTGACCCCTAACCACTGACCTCTAACCCTCTGTTCCCATGGTGACTGGTCTCTCTTGGGACTATGTTTATTTGGTGTTTGGTGAATTTTCTCTTGGAGCATTTGGTTTATGAACTGAGATTTATTCCTGATTATTATTTGACCATGCTTATCACTTATGAACATTTTTGAACATCTTGGCATGGTTCTGTTATAACCTCCACCCGGCACAGCCAGAAGAGGACTGGCCACCCTCATAGCCTGGTTCCTCTCTAGGTTTCTTCCTAGGTTTTGCCTTTCTAGGGAGTTTTTCCTAGCCACCGTGCTTCTACACCTGCATTACTAGCTGTTTGGGGTTTTAGGCTGGGTTTCTGTACAGCACTTCGAGATATTAGCTGATGTAAGAAGGGCTATATAAAATAAAATTGATTGATTGATTGATTGATGAAATCTCTCTGTTCCTCTCTCTCCATCCCTCTCTCCTCTCCTCTTCCCCTCCTCTCCAGACGGCTGGTATAAACACTACGGATAAGGAACTAGAGATCCTCTTCCTTACCAATGTGTCTTTAGAGGATGCAGGAGAGTATACTTGTCTAGCAGTGAACTCTATTGGGTACGCTTACCACTCTGCTTGGCTCACCGTGCTCCCAGGTATATCCCCCTCGCTCTCTCTCTCTCCTCTCCTCCCCTCCCCTCTAAGGACATGTCATAACTGTTGACTGTTGAATCTCAGAACTGCTGTTTGCTGTTTGTTGAATGCAAGCATATCTGTGTCTGAAGCTGTCCACAAATGTAACTTTGAAATAAGATGAAGCGATTTAAACCGGTCATGAAGATGATTTTGTAATTCACTCAGTCGCACAACATTATTCGGTATCAGCACCTCAGAGATGATTGTAGTGTAGGAACTTCAGTATGGGTGTTGATGAATACTGCATGTAACAGGTCAGCCATGCTGTTTCCATGTTGTTGCCCTTATATTTAGAGACTAAACTATGTCCCCCAGCCTCCTAGAGACTGAACTATGTCCCCCAGCCTCCTAGAGACGGAACTATGTCCCCCAGCCTCCTAGAGACTGAACTATGTCCCCCAGCCTCCTAGAGACTGAACTATGTCCCCCAGCCTCCTAGAGACTGAACTATGTCCCCCAGCCTCCTAGAGACTGAACTATGTTCCCCAGCCTCCTAGACTGAACTATGTCCCCCAGTCTCCTAGACTGAACTATGTCCCCCAGTCTCCTAGAGACTGAACTATGTCCCCCAACCTCCTAGACTGAACTATGTCCCCCAGCCTCCTAGACTGAACTATGTCCCCCAGCCTCCTACAGACTGAACTATGTCCCCCAGCCTCCTAGAGACTGAACTATGTCCCCCAGCCTCCTAGAGACTGAACTATGTCCCCCAGCCACCTAGACTGAACTATGTCCCCCAGCCTCCTAGACTGAACCATGTCCCCCAGCCTCATAGAGACTGAACTATGTCCCCCAGCCTCATAGAGACTGAACTATGTCCCCCAGCCACCTAGACTGAACTATGTCCCCCAGCCTCCTAGACTGAACTATGTCCCCCAGCCTCCTAGAGACTGAACTATGTCCCCCAGCCTCCTAGAGACTGAACTATGTTCCCCAGCCTCCTAGACTGAACTATGTCCCCCAGTCTCCTAGACTGAACTATGTCCCCCAGTCTCCTAGAGACTGAACTATGTCCCCCAACCTCCTAGACTGAACTATGTCCCCCAGCCTCCTAGACTGAACTATGTCCCCCAGTCTCCTAGAGACTGAACTATGTCCCCCAACCTCCTAGACTGAACTATGTCCCCCAACCTCCTAGAGACTGAACTATGTCCCCCAGCCTCCTAGAGACTGAACTATGTTCCCCAGCCTCCTAGAGACTGAACTATGTCCCCCAGCCTCCTAGACTGAACTATGTCCCCCAGCCTCCTAGAGACTGAACTATGTCCCCCAGCCTCCTAGACTGAACTATGTCCCCCAGCCTCATAGAGACTGAACTATGTCCCCCAGCCTCCTAGAGACTGAACTATGTCCCCCAGCCTCATAGAGACTAAACGATGTCCCCCAGCCTCCTAGAGACTGAATTATGTCCCCCAGCCTCCTAGAGACTGAACTATGTCCCCCAGCCTCCTAGAGACTGAACTATGTCCCCCAGCCTCCTAGAGACTGAACTATGTCCCCCAGCCTCCTAGAGACTGAACTATGTCCCCCAGCCTCCTAGAGACTGAACTATGTCCCCCAGCCTCCTAGAGACTGAACTATGTCCCCCAGCCCCCTAGACTGAACTATGTCCCCCAGCCTCCTAGACTGGACTATGTCCCCCAGTCTCCTAGACTGAACTATGTCCCCAGCCTCCTAGACTGAACTATGTCCCCCAGTCTCCTAGAGACTGAACTATGTCCCCCAGTCTCCTAGAGACTGAACTATGTCCCCCAGCCTCCTAGAGACTGAACTATGTCCCCCAGCCTCCTAGACTGAACTATGTCCCCCAACCTCCTAGAGACTGAACTATGTCCCCCAGCCTCCTAGAGACTGAACTATGTTCCCCAGCCTCCTAGACTGAACTATGTCCCCCAGTCTCCTAGAGACTGAACTATGTCCCCCAACCTCCTAGACTGAACTATGTCCCCCCAACCTCCTAGAGACTCGGACTATGTCCCCCAGCCTCCTAGGGAGACTGAACTATGTCCCCCAGCCTCCTAGACTGAACTATGTCCCCCAGCCTCCTAGACTGAACTATGTCCCCCAGCCTCCTAGACTGAACTATGTCCCCCAACCTCCTAGACTGGACTATGTCCCCCAGCCTCCTAGAGACTGAACTATGTCCCCCAGCCTCCTAGAGACTGAACTATGTCCTCCAGCCTCCTAGACTGAACTATGTCCCCCAGCCTCATAGAGACTGAACTATGTCCCCCAGCCTCCTAGAGACTGAACTATGTCCCCCAGCCTCATAGAGACTAAACGATGTCCCCCAGCCTCCTAGAGACTGAACTATGTCCCCCAGCCTCCTAGAGACTGAACTATGTCCCCCAGCCTCCTAGAGACTGAACTATGTCCCCCAGCCACCTAGAGACTGAACTATGTCCCCCAGCCTCCTAGAGACTGAACTATGTCCCCCAGCCTCCTAGACTGAACTATGTCCCCCAGCCTCCTAGACTGGACTATGTCCCCCAGTCTCCTAGACTGAACTATGTCCCCCAGCCTCCTAGACTGAACTATGTCCCCCAGTCTCATAGAGACTGAACTATGTCCCCCAGTCTCCTAGAGACTGAACTATGTCCCCCAGCCTCCTAGACTGGACTATGTCCCCCAGCCTCCTAGAGACTAAACTATGTCCCCCAGTCTCCTAGACTGAACTATGTCCCCCAGCCTCCTAGACTGAACTATGTCCCCCAGCCTCCTAGAGACTGAACTATGTCCCCCAGCCTCCTAGAGACTGAACTATGTCCCCCAGCCTCCTAGAGACTGAACTATGTCCCCCAGCCTCCTAGAGACTGAACTATGTCCCCCAGCCCCCTAGACTGAACTATGTCCCCCAGCCCCCTAGAGACTGAACTATGTCCCCCAGCCTCCTAGAGGCTGAACTATGTCCCCCAGCCTCCTAGAGACTGAACTATGTCCCCCAGCCTCCTAGAGACTGAACTATGTCCCCCAGCCCCCTAGACTGAACTATGTCCCCAGCCCCCTAGAGACTAAACGATGTCCCCCAGCCTCCTAGAGACTGAACTATGTCCCCCAGCCCCCTAGAGACTGAACTATGTCCCCCAGCCTCCTAGAGACTGAACTATGTCCCCCAACCTCCTAGAGACTGAACTATGTCCCCCAGCCTCCTAGAGACTGAACTATGTCCCCCAGCCTCCTAGACTGAACTATGTCCCCCAGCCCCCTAGACTGAACTATGTCCCCCAGCCCCCTAGAGACTGAACTATGTCCCCCAGCCTCCTAGACTGAACTATGTCCCCCAGCCTCCTAGACTGAACTATGTCCCCCAGCCCCCTAGACTGAACTATGTCCCCCAGCCCCCTAGAGACTGAACTATGTCCCCCAGCCTCCTAAAGGCTGAACTATGTCCCCCAGCCTCCTAGACTGAACTATGTCCCCCAGCCACCTAGACTGAACTATGTCCCCCAGCCTCCTAGACTGAACTATGTCCCCCAGCCTCCTAGAGACTGAACTATGTCCCCCAGCCTCCTAGAGACTGAACTATGTCCCCCAGCCTCCTAGAGACTGAACTATGTCCCCCAGCCTCCTAGAGACTGAACTATGTTCCCCAGCCTCCTAGACTGAACTATGTCCCCCAGCCTCCTAGACTGAACTATGTCCCCCAGCCTCCTAGAGACTGAACTATGTCCCCCAGCCCCCTAGAGACTGAACTATGTCCCCCAGCCTCCTAGAGACTGAACTATGTCCCCCACCCCCCTAGAGACTGAACTATGTCCCCCAGCCTCCTAGAGACTGAACTATGTCCCCCAGCCTCCTAGAGACTGAACTATGTCCCCCAGCCTCCTAGAGACTGAACTATGTCCCCCAGCCCCCTAGACTGAACTATGTCCCCCAGCCTCCTAGACTGAACTATGTCCCCCAGCCTCCTAGACTGAACTATGTCCCCCAGCCTCCTAGACTGAACTATGTCCCCCAGCCTCCTAGAGACTGAACTATGTCCCCCAGCCCCCTAGACTGAACTATGTCCCCCCAGCCTCCTAGACTGGACTATGTCCCCCAGTCTCCCTAGACTGAACTATGTCCCCCAGCCTCCTAGACTGAACTATGTCCCCCAGCCTCCCTAGAGACTGAACTATGTCCCCCAGCCTCCTAGAGACTGAACTATGTCCCCCAGCCCCCTAGACTGAACTATGTCCCCCAGCCTCCTAGACTGAACTATGTCCCCCAGCCTCCTAGACTGAACTATGTCCCCCAGCCTCCTAGACTGAACTATGTCCCCCAGCCTCCTAGAGACTGAACTATGTCCCCCAGCCCCCTAGACTGAACTATGTCCCCCAGCCTCCTAGACTGGACTATGTCCCCCAGTCTCCTAGACTGAACTATGTCCCCCAGCCTCCTAGACTGAACTATGTCCCCCAGTCTCCTAGAGACTGAACTATGTCCCCCAGTCTCCTAGAGACTGAACTATGTCCCCCAGCCTCCTAGACTGGACTATGTCCCCCAGCCTCCTAGAGACTAAACTATGTCCCCCAGTCTCCTAGACTGAACTATGTCCCCCAGCCTCCTAGAGACTGAACTATGTCCCCCAGCCTCCTAGAGGCTGAACTATGTCCCCCAGCCTCCTAGAGACTGAACTATGTCCCCCAGCCTCCTAGAGACTGAACTATGTCCCCCAGCCTCCTAGAGACTGAACTATGTCCCCCAGCCCCCTAGACTGAACTATGTCCCCCAGCCCCTTAGAGACTGAACTATGTCCCCCAGCCTCCTAGAGGCTGAACTATGTCCCCCAGCCTCCTAGAGACTGAACTATGTCCCCCAGCCTCCTAGACTGAACTATGTCCCCCAGCCACCTAGACTGAACTATGTCCCCCAGCCTCCTAGACTGAACTATGTCCCCCAGCCTCCTAGAGACTGAACTATGTCCCCCAGCATCCTAGAGACTGAACTATGTCCCCCAGCCCCCTAGAGACTGAACTATGTCCCCCAGCCTCCTAGAGACTGAACTATGTCCCCCAGCCTCCTAGAGACTGAACTATGTTCCCCAGCCTCCTAGACTGAACTATGTCCCCCAGCCTCCTAGAGACTGAACTATGTCCCCCAGCCTCCTAGAGTCTGAACTATGTCCCCCAGCCTCCTAGAGACTGAACTATGTCCCCCAGCCTCCTAGACTGAACTATGTCCCCCAGCCTCCTAGAGACTGAACTATGTCCCCCAGCCTCCTAGAGACTGAACTATGTCCCCCAGCCTCCTAGACTGAACTATGTCCCCCAGCCACCTAGACTGAACTATGTCCCCCAGCCTCCTAGAGACTGAACTATATCCCCCAGCCTCCTAGACTGAACTATGTCCCCCAGCCTCCTAGAGACTAAACGATGTCCCCCAGCCTCCTAGAGACTGAACTATGTCCCCCAGCCCCCTAGAGACTGAACTATGTCCCCCAGCCTCCTAGAGACTGAACTATGTCCCCCAGCCTCCTAGACTGAACTATGTCCCCCAGCCCCCTAGACTGAACTATGTCCCCCAGCCCCCTAGAGGCTGAACTATGTCCCCCAGCCTCCTAGACTGAACTATGTCCCCCAGCCACCTAGACTGAACTATGTCCCCCAGCCTCCTAGACTGAACTATGTCCCCCAGCCTCCTAGACTGGACTATGTCCCCCAGCCTCCTAGAGACTGAACTATGTCCCCCCAGCCCCCTAGACTGAACTATGTCCCCCAGCCTCCTAGACTGAACTATGTCCCCCAGCCTCCTAGACTGAACTATGTCCCCCAGCCTCCTAGACTGAACTATGTCCCCCAGCCTCCTAGAGACTGAACTATGTCCCCCAGCCTCCTAGACTGAACTATGTCCCCCAGCCTCCTAGAGACTGAACTATGTCCCCCAGCCTCCTAGACTGAACTATGTCCCCCAGCCCCCTAGACTGAACTATGTCCCCCAGCCCCCTAGAGGCTGAACTATGTCCCCCAGCCTCCTAGACTGAACTATGTCCCCCAGCCACCTAGACTGAACTATGTCCCCCAGCCTCCTAGACTGAACTATGTCCCCCAGCCTCCTAGACTGGACTATGTCCCCCAGCCTCCTAGAGACTGAACTATGTCCCCCAGCCTCCTAGAGACTGAACTATGTCCCCCAGCCTCCTAGAGACTGAACTATGTTCCCCAGCCTCCTAGACTGAACTATGTCCCCCAGCCTCCTAGACTGAACTATGTCCCCCAGCCTCCTAGAGACTGAACTATGTCCCCCCAGCCCCCTAGACTGAACTATGTCCCCCAGCCTCCTAGACTGAACTATGTCCCCCAGCCTCCTAGACTGAACTATGTCCCCCAGCCTCCTAGACTGAACTATGTCCCCCAGCCTCCTAGAGACTGAACTATGTCCCCCAGCCTCCTAGACTGAACTATGTCCCCCAGCCTCCTAGAGACTGAACTATGTCCCCCAGCCTCCTAGACTGAACTATGTCCCCCAGCCCCCTAGACTGAACTATGTCCCCCAGCCTCCTAGACTGGACTATGTCCCCCAGTCTCCTAGACTGAACTATGTCCCCCAGCCTCCTAGACTGAACTATGTCCCCCAGCCTCCTAGACTGAACTATGTCCCCCAGTCTCCTAGAGACTGAACTATGTCCCCCAGTCTCCTAGAGACTGAACTATGTCCCCCAGTCTCCTAAAGACTGAACTATGTCCCCCAGCCTCCTAGACTGGACTATGTCCCCCAGCCTCCTAGAGACTAAACTATGTCCCCCAGTCTCCTAGACTGAACTATGTCCCCCAGCCTCCTAGAGACTGAACTATGTCCCCCAGCCTCCTAGAGACTGAACTATGTCCCCCAGCCTCCTAGAGACTGAACTATGTCCCCCAGCCTCCTAGAGACTGAACTATGTCCCCCAGTCTCCTAGAGACTGAACTATGTCCCCCAGCCCCCTAGACTGAACTATGTCCCCCAGCCCCCTAGAGACTGAACTATGTCCCCCAGCCTCGTAGAGGCTGAACTATGTCCCCCAGCCTCCTAGAGACTGAACTATGTCCCCCAGCCTCCTAGACTGAACTATGTCCCCCAGCCTCCTAGACTGAACTATGTCCCCCAGCCTCCTAGACTGAACTATGACCCCCAGCCTCCTAGAGACTGAACTATGTCCCCCAGCCTCCTAGAGACGTAACTATGTCCCCCAAGCCTCCTAGAGACTGAACTATGTCCCCAGCCTCCTAGAGACTGAACTATGTCCCCCAGCCTCCTAGACTGAACTATGTCCCCCAGCCTCCTAGACTGAACTATGTCCCCCAGCCCCCTAGAGACTGAACTATGTCCCCCAGCCTCCTAGAGACTGAACTATGTCCCCCAGCCCCCTAGAGACTGAACTATGTCCCCCAGCCTCCTAGAGACTGAAATATGTCCCCCAGCCTCCTAGACTGAACTATGTCCCCCAGCCTCCTAGACTGAACTATGTCCCCCAGCCACCTAGAGACTGAACTATGTTCCCCAGCCTCCTAGAGACTGAACTATGTCCCCCAGCCTCCTAGAGACTGAACTATGTTCCCCAGCCTCCTAGACTGAACTATGTCCCCCAGCCTCCTAGAGACTGAACTATGTCCCCCAGCCTCCTAGAGACTGAACTATGTCCCCCAGCCTCCTAGAGACTGAACTATGTCCCCAGCCTCCTAGACTGAACTATGTCCCCCAGCCTCCTAGAGACTGAACTATGTCCCCCAGCCTCCTAGAGACTGAACTATGTCCCCCAGCCTCCTAGAGACTGAACTATGTTCCCCAGCCTCCTAGACTGAACTATGTCCCCCAGCCTCCTAGAGACTGAACTATGTCCCCCAGCCTCCTAGAAACTGAACTATGTCCCCCAGCCTCCTAGAGACTGAACTATGTCCCCCAGCCCCCTAGACTGAACTATGTCCCCCAGCCTCCTAGAGACTGAACTATGTCCCCCAGCCTCCTAGAGACTGAACTATGTCCCCCAGCCTCCTAGACTGAACTATGTCCCCCAGCCACCTAGACTGAACTATGTCCCCCCAGCCTCCTAGACTGAACTATGTCCCCCAGCCTCCTAGACTGAACTATGTCCCCCAGCCTCCCTAGAGACTGAACTATGTCCCCCAGCCTCCTAGAGACTGAACTATGTCCCCCAGCCTCCTAGAGACTGAACTATGTCCCCCAGCCACCTAGACTGAACTATGTCCCCCAGCCTCCTAGAGACTGAACTATGTCCCCCAGCCTCCTAGACTGAACTATGTCCCCCAGCCACCTAGAGGCTGAACTATGTCCCCCAGCCTCCTAGAGACTGAACTATGTCCCCCAGCCTCCTAGACTGAACTATGTCCCCCAGCCTCCTAGAGACTGAACTATGTCCCCCAGCCTCCTAGAGACTGAACTATGTCCCCCAGCCTCCTAGAGACTGAACTATGTCCCCCAGCCTCCTAGAGACTGAACTATGTCCCCCAGCCTCCTAGAGACTGAACTATGTCCCCCAGCCACCTAGACTGAACTATGTCCCCCAACCTCCTAGACTGAACTATGTCCCCCAGTCTCCTAGACTGAACTATGTCCCCCAGCCTCCTAGACTGAACTATGTCCCCCAGCCTCCTAGACTGAACTATGTCCCCCAGCCTCCTAGACTGAACTATGTCCCCCAACCTCCTAGACTGAACTATGTCCCCCAGTCTCCTAGACTGAACTATGTCCCCCAGCCTCCTAGACTGAACTATGTCCCCCAGCCACCTAGACTGAACTATGTCCCCCAGCCTCCTAGACTGAACTATGTCCACCAGCCTCCTAGAGACTGAACTATGTCCCCCAGCCTCCTAGAGACTGAACTATGTCCCCCAGCCTCCTAGACTGAACTATGTCCCCCAGCCTCCTAGACTGAACTATGTCCCCCAGCCTCCTAGAGACTGAACTATGTCCCCCAGCCTCCTAGAGACTGAACTATGTCCCCCAGCCTCCTAGAGACTGAACTATGTCCCCCAGCCTCCTAGAGACTGAACTATGTCCCCCAGCCTCCTAGACTGAACTATGTCCCCCAGCCTCCTAGAGACTGAACTTTGTCCCCCAGCCTCCTAGAGACTGAACTATGTCCCCCAGCCTCCTAGACTGAACTATGTCCCCCAGCCTCCTAGACTGAACTATGTCCCCCAGCCTCCTAGACAGAACTATGACCCCCCGTGGTCCTCTATAGCTTAATTGGTAGAGGATGGCGCTTGTAATGCCAGGGTAGTGGGTTCAATCCCGGGACCACCCATACATAAAAATGTATGCGCACATGACTGTAAATTGCTTTGGATAAAAGCGTCTGCTAAATGGCATAAAATAAAAAAATTAAATAACCGCCAGCCTCTTAGAAAATCCCTTATAATCTAAGCAACCTTAAAAGCCCTTATAATCTGAGCAACTCATCCCTTATAATCTGAGCAACTCATCCCTTATAATCTGAGCAACTCATCCCTTATAATCTGAGCAACTCATCCTTTATAATCTGAGCAACTCATCCCTTATAATCTGAGCAACTCATCCCTTATATTCTGAGCAACTCATCCCTTATAATCTGAGAAACTCATCCCTTATAATCTGAGCAACTCATCCCTTATAATCTGAGCAACTCATCCCTTATAATCTGAGCAACTCATCCCTTATAATCTGAGCAACTCATCCTTTATAATCTGAGCAACTCATCCCTTATAATCTGAGCAACTCATCCCTTATAATCTGAGCAACTCATCCCTTATAATCTGAGCAACTCATCCCTTATAATCTGAGCAACTCATCCCTTATAATCTGAGCAACTCATCCCTTATAATCTGAGCAACTCATCCCTTATAATCTAAGCAACTCATCCCTTATAATCTGAGCAACTCATCCCTTATAATCTAAGCAACTCATCCCTTATAATCTGAGCAACTCATCCCTTATAATCTGAGCAACTCATCCCTTATAATCTGAGCAATTCATCCCTTATAATATGAGCAACTCATCCCTTATAATCTGAGCAACTCATCCTTTATAATCTGAGCAACTCATCCCTTATAATCTAAGCAACTCATCCGTGTTATGGTATAATTACTCTATCTGCAGGAAGATGTGGTTTGTGGTTGATTACATTGTTATTACACTATTTAACACCTTTAAAATCTCAAAACGCCTGAAAACGTTTTAGCTGTTAACACAAACCTCAACACGCTGGTTGTTTTACCTGACTGTGTTTACTTTATCTAAAGGGCTTAGGGTTTAGGGTTAGTGAGCTCAACTAAAGGGCTTAGGGTTTAGGGTTAGTGTCTCAACTAAAGGGTTTAGGGTTTAGGGTTAGTGAGCTCAACTAAAGGGTTTAGGGTTTAGGGTTAGTGAGATCAACTAAAGGGCTTAGGGTTTAGGGTTAGTGAGATCAACTCAAGGGCTTAGGGTTAGTGAGATCAACTAAAGGGCTTAGGGTTTAGGGTTAGTGAGCTCAACTAAAGGGTTTAGGGTTAATGAGATCAACTCAAGGGCTTAGGGTTTAGGGTTAGTGAGATCAACTCAAGGGTTTAGGGTTAGTGAGATCAACTAAAGGGTTTAGGGTTTAGGGTTAGTGAGATCAACTAAAGGGTTTAGGGTTTAGGGTTAGTGAGATCAACTAAAGGGTTTAGGGTTTAGGGTTAGTGAGATCAACTCAAGGGCTTAGGGTTAGTGAGATCAACTAAAGGTTTTAGGGTTAGTGAGATCAACTAAAGGGTTTAGGGTTAGTGAGATAAACTAAAGGGCTTAGGGTTTAGGGTTAGTGAGATCAACTAAAGGGTTTACGGTTAGTGAGATCAACTCAAGGGTTTAGGGTTAGTGAGATCAACTCAAGGGTTTAGGGTTAGTGAGATCAACTAAAGGGTTTAGGGTTTAGGGTTAGTGAGATCAACTAAAGGGTTTAGGGTTTAGGGTTAGTGAGATCAACTAAAGGGTTTAGGGTTTAGGGTTAGTGAGATCAACTAAAGGGTTTAGGGTTTAGGGTTAGTGAGATCAACTCAAGGGCTTAGGGTTTAGGGTTAGTGAGATCAACTAAAGGGTTTAGGGTTTAGGGTTAGTGAGATCAACTAAAGGGTTTAGGGTTTAGGGTTAGTGAGATCAACTCAAGGGCTTAGGGTTTAGGGTTAGTGAGATCAACTAAAGGGGTTTAGGGTTTAGGGTTAGTGAGATCAACTAAAGGGTTTAGGGTTAGTGAGCTCAACTAAAGGGCTTAGGGTTTAGGGTTAGTGAGCTCAACTAAAGGACTTAGGGTTTAGGGGTTAGTGAGATCAACTCAAGGGTTTAGGGTTAGTGAGATCAACTAAAGGGTTTAGGGTTAGTGAGATCAACTAAAGGGTTTAGGGTTAGTGAGATCAACTAAAGGGCTTAGGGTTTAGGGTTAGTGAGATCAACTAAAGGGTTTAGGGTTAGTGAGATCAACTAAAGGGCTTAGGGTTTAGGGTTAGTGAGATCAACTAAAGGGTTTAGGGTTAGTGAGATCAACTAAAGGGCTTAGGGTTTAGGGTTAGTGAGCCCAACTAAAGGGTTTAGGGTTTAGGGTTAGTGAGATCAACTCAAGGGCTTAGGGTTTAGGGTTAGTGAGATCAGTTCAGTACGGTTAGGGTTAGGGTTAGTGAGATCAGTTCAGTACGGTTAGGGTTAGGGGTTAGGGTTTTAGGGTTAGTGAGCTCAGTTCAGTACGGTTAGGGTTAGGGTTAGGGTTAGTGAGATCAGTTCAGTACGGTTAGGGTTAGGGTTAGGGTTAGTGAGATCAGTTCATTACGGTTAGGGTTAGGGTTAGGGTTAGTGAGATCAGTTCAGTACGGTTAGGGTTAGGGTTAGGGTTAGGGTTAGGGTTAGTGAGATCAGTTCAGTACGGTTAGGGTTAGGGTTAGGGTTAGTGAGATCAGTTCAGTACGATTAGGGTTAGGGTTAGGGTTAGTGAGATCAGTTCAGTACGGTTAGGGTTAGGGTTAGTGAGATCAGTTCAGTACGGTTAGGGTTAGGGTTAGGGTTAGGGTTAGGGTTTAGGGTTAGTGAGATCAGTTCAGTACGGTTAGGGTTAGGGTTAGGGTTAGGGTTAGGGTTAGGGTTTAGGGTTAGTGAGATCAGGGTTAGGGTTAGGGTTAGGGTTAGGGTTACCTGACTGTGTTTACTTTAACTAAAGGGCTTAGGGTTTAGGGTTAGTGAGCTCAACTAAAGGGCTTAGGGTTTAGGGTTAGTGTCTCAACTAAAGGGTTTAGGGTTTAGGGTTAGTGAGCTCAACTAAAGGGTTTAGGGTTTAGGGTTAGTGAGATCAACTAAAGGGCTTAGGGTTTAGGGTTAGTGAGATCAACTCAAGGGCTTAGGGTTAGTGAGATCAACTAAAGGGCTTAGGGTTTAGGGTTAGTGAGCTCAACTAAAGGGTTTAGGGTTAGTGAGATCAACTCAAGGGCTTAGGGTTTAGGGTTAGTGAGATCAACTCAAGGGTTTAGGGTTAGTGAGATCAACTAAAGGGTTTAGGGTTTAGGGTTAGTGAGATCAACTAAAGGGTTTAGGGTTTAGGGTTAGTGAGATCAACTAAAGGGTTTAGGGTTTAGGGTTAGTGAGATCAACTCAAGGGCTTAGGGTTAGTGAGATCAACTAAAGGTTTTAGGGTTAGTGAGATCAACTAAAGGGTTTAGGGTTAGTGAGATAAACTAAAGGGCTTAGGGTTTAGGGTTAGTGAGATCAACTAAAGGGTTTACGGTTAGTGAGATCAACTCAAGGGTTTAGGGTTAGTGAGATCAACTCAAGGGTTTAGGGTTAGTGAGATCAACTAAAGGGTTTAGGGTTTAGGGTTAGTGAGATCAACTAAAGGGTTTAGGGTTTAGGGTTAGTGAGATCAACTAAAGGGTTTAGGGTTTAGGGTTAGTGAGATCAACTAAAGGGTTTAGGGTTAGTGAGATCAACTCAAGGGCTTAGGGTTTAGGGTTAGTGAGATCAACTAAAGGGTTTAGGGTTTAGGGTTAGTGAGATCAACTAAAGGGTTTAGGGTTTAGGGTTAGTGAGATCAACTCAAGGGCTTAGGGTTTAGGGTTAGTGAGATCAACTAAAGGGTTTAGGGTTTAGGGTTAGTGAGATCAACTAAAGGGTTTAGGGTTAGTGAGCTCAACTAAAGGGCTTAGGGTTTAGGGTTAGTGAGCTCAACTAAAGGACTTAGGGTTTAGGGTTAGTGAGATCAACTCAAGGGTTTAGGGTTAGTGAGATCAACTAAAGGGTTTAGGGTTAGTGAGATCAACTAAAGGGTTTAGGGTTAGTGAGATCAACTAAAGGGCTTAGGGTTTAGGGTTAGTGAGATCAACTAAAGGGTTTAGGGTTAGTGAGATCAACTAAAGGGCTTAGGGTTTAGGGTTAGTGAGATCAACTAAAGGGTTTAGGGTTAGTGAGATCAACTAAAGGGCTTAGGGTTTAGGGTTAGTGAGCCCAACTAAAGGGTTTAGGGTTTAGGGTTAGTGAGATCAACTCAAGGGCTTAGGGTTTAGGGTTAGTGAGATCAGTTCAGTACGGTTAGGGTTAGGGTTAGTGAGATCAGTTCAGTACGGTTAGGGTTAGGGTTAGGGTTTAGGGTTAGTGAGCTCAGTTCAGTACGGTTAGGGTTAGGGTTAGGGTTAGTGAGATCAGTTCAGTACGGTTAGGGTTAGGGTTAGGGTTAGTGAGATCAGTTCAGTACGGTTAGGGTTAGGGTTAGGGTTAGTGAGATCAGTTCAGTACGGTTAGGGTTAGGGTTAGGGTTAGGGTTAGGGTTAGTGAGATCAGTTCAGTACGGTTAGGGTTAGGGTTAGGGTTAGTGAGATCAGTTCAGTACGATTAGGGTTAGGGTTAGGGTTAGTGAGATCAGTTCAGTACGGTTAGGGTTAGGGTTAGTGAGATCAGTTCAGTACGGTTAGGGTTAGGGTTAGGGTTAGGGTTTAGGGTTAGTGAGATCAGTTCAGTACGGTTAGGGTTAGGGTTAGGGTTAGGGTTAGGGTTTAGGGTTAGTGAGATCAGTTCAGTACGGTTAGGGTTAGGGTTAGTGAGATCAGTTCAGTACGGTTAGGGTTAGGGTTAGGGTTAGGGTTAGGGTTTAGGGTTAGTGAGATCAGTTCAGTACGGTTAGGGTTAGGGTTAGGGTTAGGGTTAGGGTTAGGGAGATCAGTTCAGTACGGTTAGGGTTAGGGTTTAGGGTTAGTGAGATCAGTTCAGTACGGTTAGGGTTAGGGTTAGGGTTAGGGTTAGGGAGATCAGTTCAGTACGGTTAGGGTTAGGGTTAGGGTTAGTGAGATCAGTTCAGTACGGTTAGGGTTAGGGTTAGGGTTAGGGTTAGTGAGATCAGTTCAGTACGGTTAGGGTTAGGGTTAGGGTTAGTGAGATCAGTTCAGTACGGTTAGGGTTAGGGTTAGGGTTAGGGTTAGTGAGATCAGTTCAGTACGGTTAGGGTTAGGGTTAGGGTTAGTGAGATCAGTTCAGTACGGTTAGGGTTAGGGTTAGGGAGATCAGTTCAGTACGGTTAGGGTTAGGGTTTAGGGTTAGTGAGATCAGTACGGTTAGGGTTAGGGGTAGGGTTAGTGAGCTCAGTTCAGTACGGTTAGGGTTAGGGGTAGGGTTAGGGTTAGGGTTAGGGTTTAGGGTTAGGGTTTAGGGTTAGTGAGATCAGTTCAGTACGGTTAGGGTTAGGGGTAGGGTTAGTGAGCTCAGTTCAGTACGGTTAGGGTTAGGGGTAGGGTTAGGGTTAGGGTTAGGGTTTAGGGTTAGGGTTTAGGGTTAGTGAGATCAGTTCAGTACGGTACAGTCACCTTTTAGCTCACTCTGCTTCTAGAAGAGTTGTTCTGTTCAAACCTCAGGTGCTGTTATTCCAGTGTGTTGCTGAGTAAAGACACGTTTAGGATGGTATTAATCAACACATTTAAACAACACAATGGTTGAAGCCTGGGTGGCAGTCTGTTTCTGCTCTTTTGCCAAGTTGCCAACTCCTTATTACACATTGTCATGCCAGACATGTTGATGAGGTATAAGCAGTGGTCATGATAGCACAAACAGATCTGGGACCCGGCTGCAATGGATGTAGTGTAGTTGTGGTTATGACTGTGGTCCAACATTAACTCTGTGACCTCTAACATCTAGCCCCTGACCTCTATCCCCTAACCTCTCCCAGCGCTGGAGGATGGTGACAAGGAGGATGACTATGCTGACATCCTGATCTATGTGACGGGCTGCGTGCTCTTCATCCTGGCCGTCGTCATCATCATCCTCTGTCGTATGAGGATGTCTACCCAGAAGACCCTGCCCTCCCCGCCCATCCAGAAACTCTCCAAGTTCCCCTTAAAGAGACAGGTAACAGAAAGTAGATACAAGATTTCCAGCAAACATACAAACCTTCAAACCTTCAAACATACAAACCTTCAAACCTTCAAACCTTCAAACCTTCAAACCTTCAAACCTTCAAACCTTCAAACCTTCAAACCTTCAAACATACAAACCTTCAAACATACAAACCTTCAAACATACAAACCTTCAAACCTTCAAACCTTCAAACCTTCAAACCTTCAAACCTTCCTCTCTGTCTCTGTTACTGTAGACATAATGTGTGTGTCCCTAATGACATCATATTCCCTATATAGTGCACTACTTTAGACCAGAGTCCTATGGACAGCCCTATTCCCTATATAGTGCACTACTTTAGACCAGAGTCCTATGGACAGCCCTATTCCCTATATAGTGCACTACTTTAGACCAGAGTCCTATGGACAGCCCTATTCCCTATATAGTGCACTACTTTAGACCAGAGTCCTATGGACAGCCCTGTTCCCTATATAGTGCACTACTTTAGACCAGAGTCCTATGGACAGCCCTATTCCCTATATAGTGCACTACTTTAGACCAGAGTCCTATGGACAGCCCTATTCCCTATATAGTGCACTACTTTAGACCAGAGCCCTATGACATCATATTCCCTATATAGTGCACTACTTTAGACCAGAGTCCTATGGACACCCCTATTCCCTATATAGTGCACTACTTTAGACCAGAGTCCTATGGACAGCCCTATTCCCTATATAGTGCACTACTTTAGACCAGAGCCCTATGACACCATATTCCCTATATAGTGCACTACTTTAGACCAGAGTCCTATGACACCATATTCCCTATATAGTGCACTACTTTAGACCAGAGTCCTATGGACAGCCCTATTCCCTATATAGTGCACTACTTTAGACCAGAGCCCTATGACACCATATTCCCTATATAGTGCACTACTTTAGACCAGAGTCCTATGGACAGCCCTATTCCCTATATAGTGCACTACTTTAGACCAGAGCCCTATGGACAGCCCTATTCCCTATATAGTGCACTACTTTAGACCAGAGTCCTATGGACAGCCCTATTCCCTATATAGTGCACTACTTTTGACCAGAGTCCTATGGACAGCCCTATTCCCTATATAGTGCACTACTTTAGTCCAGAGCCCTATGGACAGCCCTATTCCCTATATAGTGCACTACTTTAGACCAGAGTCCTATGGACAGCCCTATTCCCTATATAGTGCACTACTTTAGACCAGAGTCCTATGGACAGCCCTATTCCCTATATAGTGCACTACTGTACATTTCAATGAAACATGGTGAAGCCCCAAAATTGCCCTCGCTAGAAGCCTGTGTTTCAGACATAAGGAAGTGGATGGCTGAAAACTTTTTACTTTTAAACTCGGACAAAACAGAGATGCTTGTTCTAGGTCCCAAGAAACAAAGAGATCTTCTGTTAAATCTGACAATTCATCTAGATGGTTGTAAAGTCGTCTCAAATAAAACTGTGAAGGACCTCGGTGTTACTCTTGACCCTGATCTCTCTTTTGACGAACATATCAAGACTGTTTCAAGGACAGCTTTTTTCCATCTACGTAACATTGCAAAAATCAGAAATTTTCTGTCCAAAAATGATGCAGAAAAATTAATCCATGCATTTGTTACTTCTAGGTTAGACTACTGCAATGCTCTATTTTCCGGCTACCCGGATAAAGCACTAAATAAACTTCAGTTAGTGCTAAATACGGCTGCTAGAATCCTGACTAGAACCAAGAAATTTGATCATATTACTCCAGTGCTAGCTTCCCTACACTGGCTTCCTGTTAAGGCAAGGGCTGATTTCAAGGTTTTACTGTTAACCTATAAAGCGTTACATGGGCTTGCTCCTACCTATCTTTCCGAGTTGGTCCTGCCGTACATACCAATACGTACGCTACGGTCACAAGACGCAGGCCTCCTAATTGTCCCTAGAATTTCTAAGCAAACAGCGGGAGGCAGGGCTTTCTCCTATAGATCTCCATTTTTATGGAACAGTCTGCCTACCCATGTGAGAGACGCAGACTCGGTCTCAACCTTTAAGTCTTTACTGA
This sequence comes from Coregonus clupeaformis, assembly GCF_020615455.1. NCBI lineage: Eukaryota > Metazoa > Chordata > Actinopteri > Salmoniformes > Salmonidae > Coregonus > Coregonus clupeaformis. The sequence continues at coordinate 365,704 of NW_025533805.1, read as the reverse complement.
AGACTTATCTCTTCAGTAGGTCATATGATTGAGTGTAGTCTGGCCCAGGAGTGTGAAGGTGAACGGAAAGGCTGGAGCAACGAACAGCCCTTGCTGTCTCTGCCGGGCCGGTTCCCCTCTCCACTGGGGTTCTCTGCCTCTAACCCTGTTGCAGGGGCTGAGTCACTGACTTGCTGGTGCTCTTTCATGCCGTCCCTGGGAGGGGTGCGTCACTTGAGTGGGTTGAGTTACTGACGTGATCTTCCTGTCTGGGTTGGCGCCCCCCCTTGGTTTGTGCTGTGGTGGAGACCTCTGTGGGCTATACTCGGCCTTGTCTCAGGATTGTAAGTTGGTGGTTGGGGATATCCCTCTAGTGGTGCGGGGGCTGTGCTTTGGCGGAGTGGGTGGGGTTATATCCTTCCTGTTTGGCCCTGTCCGGGGGTTTCTTCGGATGGGGCCACAGTGTCTCCGGACCGCTCCTGTCTCAGCCTCCAGTATTTATGCTGCAGTAGTTTATGTGTCGGGGGGCTGGGGTTAGTTGGTTATACCTGGAGTACTTCTCCTGTCTTATCCAGTGTCCTGTGTGAATTTAAGTATGCTCTCTCTAATTCTCTCGTTCTCTCTTTCTCTCTGAGAACCTGAGCCCTAGGACCATACGTCAGGACTACCGGGCATGATGACACCTTGCTGTCCCCAGTCCGCCTGGCCTTGCTGCTATTCCAGTTTCAACTGTTCTGCCTGCGGCTACGAAACCCCTACCTGTCCCAGACCTGCTGTTTTCAACTCTTTAATGATCGGCTATGAAAAGCCAACTGAGAGACCTGAGCCCTAGGACCATACGTCGGGACTACCGGCCGTGGTGACTCCTTGCTGTCCCCAGTCCGCCTGGCCTTGCTGCTATTCCAGTTTCAACTGTTCTGCCTGCGGTTATGGAACCCCTACCTGTCCCAGACCTGCTGTTTTCAACTCTTAATGATCGGCTATGAAAAGCCAACTGAGATTTATTCCTGATTATTATTTGACCATGCTTGTCACTTATGAACATTTTTGAACATCTTGGCATGGTTCTGTTATAATCTCCACCCGGCACAGCCAGAAGAGGACTGGCCACCCCTCATAGCCTGGTTCCTCTCTAGGTTTCTTCCTAGGCTTTCGCCTTTCTAGGGAGTTTTTCCTAGCCACCGTGCTTCTACACCTGCATTGCTAGCTGTTTGGGGTTTTAGGCTGGGTTTCTGTACAGCACTTCGAGATATTAGCTGATGTAAGAAGGGCTATATAAAATAAAATTGATTGATTGATTGATTACTTTAGACCAGAGTCCTATGGACAGCCCTATTCCCTATATAGTGCACTACTTTAGACCAGAGTCCTATGGACAGCCCTATTCCCTATATAGTGCACTACTTTAGACCAGAGTCCTATGGACAGCCCTATTCCCTATATAGTGCACTACTTTAGACCAGAGTCCTATGGACAGCCCTATTCCCTATATAGTGCACAGGATTGGAGAGTAAAGGATTATATGTAATGGATTACAAATAACTGTTACTGTAATCATTACGTTATCAGCAAATATATTGTAATCAGATTACAGATACTTTTGAAAAACTATATTACTTCTAGGATTACTTTTAAATTCAGAAAGGATGTATGTGAAAAAAATCTTTGACACCTTTCTGTTTTCTCAATGACATTCAATTCAACATTGAAAAAAGCCCAAGTTTAAGTTTGTTCCGCCTGAGCGAGACTGACCACAAGTCAGAGACCACTATGATGACACACCGAATGCGTTTAATGGATTGTGAGAAAAGACCAGGAATAGGCTTTAGTATGCTACGGTCCAAGCTATTTCTTCCAATGCTGTCAGCATCCGAAGATTATCCAACTTGAATAAACGCTTGGAGGTAAGGACAACAGCAGTGGTGTAGCCTACGGGCGAAACGGATATCAAGTGTTATTAATACGCCCCAGTGGACAGCCAGTGGACAGCCAGTGGACAGCCAGTGGACAGCCAGTGGACAGCCAGTGGACAGCCAGTGGACAGCCAGTGGACAGCCAGTGGACAGCCACTGATACATGTGCTCTTCCAACAGCTGTATAGTGTGGATCCCAGGCTATAGAATAACAGTTTGAGGTGGATCCTAGCCTATAGAATAACAGTTTGAGGTGGATCCCAGCCTATAGAATAACAGTTTGAGGTGGATCCCAGCCTATAGAATAACAGTTTGAGGTGGATCCCAGCCTATAGAATAACAGTTTGAGGTGGATCCCAGCCTATAGAATAACAGTTTGAGGTGGATCCCAGCCTATAGAATAACAGTTTGAGGTGGTTCCCAGCCTATAGAATAACAGTTTGAGGTGGTTCCCAGCCTATAGAATAACAGTTTGAGGTGGATCCCAGCCTATAGAATAACAGTTTGAGGTGGATCCCAGCCTATAGAATAACAGTTTGAGGTGGATCCCAGCCTATAGAATAACAGTTTGAGGTGGATCCCAGCCTATAGAATAACAGTTTGAGGTGGATCCCAGCCTATAGAATAACAGTTTGAGGTGGATCCCAGCCTATAGAATAACAGTTTGAGGTGGATCCCAGCCTATAGAATAACAGTTTGAGGTGGATCCCAGCCTATTGAATAACAGTTTGAGGTGGATCCCAGCCTATAGAATAACAGTTTGAGGTGGATCCCAGCCTATAGAATAACAGTTTGAGGTGGATCCCAGCCTATAGAATAACAGTTTGAGGTGGATCCCAGCCTATAGAATAACAGTTTGAGGTGGATCCCAGCCTATAGAATAACAGTTTGAGGTGGATCCCAGCCTATAGAATAACAGTTTGAGGTGGATCCCAGCCTATAGAATAACAGTTTGAGGTGGATCCCAGCCTATAGAATAACAGTTTGAGGTGGATCCCAGCCTATAGAATAACAGTTTGAGGTGGATCCCAGCCTATAGAATAACAGTTTGAGGTGGATCCCAGCCTATAGAATAACAGTTTGAGGTGGATCCCAGCCTATAGAATAACAGTTTGAGGTGGATCCCAGCCTATAGAATAACAGTTTGAGGTGGATCCCAGCCTATAGAATAACAGTTTGAGGTGGATCCCAGCCTATAGAATAACAGTTTGAGGTGGATCCCAGCCTATGTAAACTCTAACGTTGATTTATCCTGCAATAGATGTCGTTCAATTGGTAATATTCATTTTGTAATCATTCTACCTCACTACCAGCCCCAGTACAGCTTCTACCTCACTACCAGCCCCAGTACAGCTTCTACCTCACTACCAGCCCCAATACAGCTTCTACCTCACTACCAGCCCCATTACAGCTTCTACCTCACTTCCAGCCCCAGTACAGCTTCTACCTCACTACCAGCCCCAATATAGCTTCTACCTCACTACCAGCCCCATTACAGCTTCTACCTCACTACCAGCCCCAATACAGCTTCTACCTCACTACCAGCCCCAATACAGCTTCTACCTCACTACCAGCCCCAGTACAGCTTCTACCTCACTACCAGCCCCAGTACAGCTTCTACCTCACTACCAGCCCCAATACAGCTTCTACCTCACTACCAGCCCCAGTACAGCTTCTACCTCACTACCAGCCCCAATACAGCTTCTACCTCACTACCAGCCCCAGTACAGCTTCTACCTCACTACCAGCCCCAATACAGCTTCTACCTCACTACCAGCCCCAGTACAGCTTCTACCTCACTACCAGCCCCAATACAGCTTCTACCTCACTACCAGCCCCAGTACAGCTTCTACCTCACTACCAGCCCCAGTACAGCTTCTACCTCACTACCAGCCCCAATACAGCTTCTACCTCACTACCAGCCCCAGTACAGCTTCTACCTCACTACCAGCCCCAATACAGCTTCTACCTCACTACCAGCCCCAGTACAGCTTCTACCTCACTACCAGCCCCAGTACAGCTTCTACCTCACTACCAGCCCCAGTACAGCTTCTAACTCACTACCAGCCCCAATACAGCTTCTACCTCACTACCAGCCCCAATACAGCTTCTACCTCACTACCAGCCCCAGTACAGCTTCTACCTCACTACCAGCCCCAGTACAGACTTCATACATTTTAATACTTTTTTCTTACTGGTCCCCCGTGGGAATCAAACCCACAACCCTGGCACCATGCTCTACCAACTGAGCTACTCGGGACTATCCTCCATAGACCTGACTGTCTCACTTCAGTATTAACCTCCCGAGTGGCGCAGTGGTCTAAGGCACTGCATCGCAGTGCTAGCTGTGCCACTAGAGATCCTGGCTCTGTCGTAGCCGGCCGCGACCGGGAGATCCATGGGGCGGCGCACAATTGGCCCAGTTCTATCATCAGAGTTATACAGCAAGTAACTAAATGCGTTTCATGATCAATAAACATCAATTGATTATGTAATTTCAGATACGTGAGGGTAGCATATCCATTTGGCATGTAGCTACCTAGCTAAGCAAACAACATGTCATTTAGCTTGCTTCATCAGAGATCATGGTCCTGGTAAAGTTGTCAGTCTGACTATTTTCATCACCACTAGAGATGGCAAGCAAATCAAACATGAGCTGAAATAAAAGATCCCAGAAATTTAGCATACCCACATAAAGCTTATTTCTCCCAAATGTTCGGCACACATTTGTTTACATCCCTGTAAGTGACCATTTCTCCTTTGCCAAGAAAATCCATCCACCTGATAGTTGTGGTATATCATAAAACTGATTAAGAAGCATGATCATTACAAAGGTGCACCTTGTGCTGGGGACAATAAAAGGCCAGTTTTGTCACACAACACAATGCCACAGAGTGTGCAATTGGCATGTTGACTGCAGGAATGTCCACCAGAGCTGTTGCCAGACATTTGAATATTCATTTAAATGAACAATATCCCCGGAAATACAAGGTATGGGTAGCTCAACTGAGCTACACTCAACTCACAAATAACAATCACCCTCAAGGACAAGGGGGCAGAGGGAACACTTATACATGTACTAATGAGGGGATATGAACCAGGTGTGTGTAATTGACAAGACAAATGGAATGATGAGATATGGAGCGGCAGTGGCTAGAAGGCCAGTGACAATGAATGCCGAAGCCTGCCCGAACAAGGAGGGGAGACAGCTTCGGAGGAAGTCGTGACAGTACATTTAACATTTTAACATTTAAGTCATTTAGCAGACGCTCTTATCCAGAGCGACTTACAAATTGGTCCATTCAACTTAGGATAGCCAGTGGGACAACCACTTTTTTTATGGGGGGTGGGGGAGGGGGTAGAAGGAGTACCCCCCCCCCCGACGCGTACCTCCAGCAGCGCGCCGACCCCGGCCTTGGGAACGGCCAGGAGGACGCGGAGCAGGGCGAGCCGGATGGCGACAGTGGAAATCCCGTAACAGGGAGGGATCGAGGATATCCCTCACCGGGACCCAGCACCGTTCCTCCGGACCGAGGTCAGGCTGACCGAGACCCCCAGACGTTCCATGAACGCCTTCCAGACCTTGGACGTGAACTGGGGACCTCGGTCAGACACTATGTCCTCTGGTACCCCGTAGTGCCGGAAGACGTGTGTAAACAGGGCCTCCGCAGTTTGCAGGACCGTGGGGAGACCGGGCAGAGGAAGGAGGCGGCAGGCCTTGGAAAAGCGGTCCACAACGACCAGGATGATGGTGTTACCTTGGGAGAGGGGAAGATCAGTCAGGAAATCAACACTTAGATGAGACCATGGTCATGTGGAATTGGTAAAGGTTGTAACTTACCCGATGGGAGGTGCCTAGGTGCCTTACTCTGGGCGCACACCGAGCAGGAGGAGACATTCACCCTCACGTCCTTAGCCAAGGTAGGCCACCAGTACTTTCCGGTCAGGCAGCGCACTGTACGACCGATACCTGGGTGACCAGAGGAGGGTGACGTGTGTGCCCAGTAGATCAGACGATCACAGATAAGAGCAGGCACGTACCGCAGCACAGCTGGACACTGAGGTGGAGATGGATCTGTGCGTAACGCCTGCTCTATATCCGCGTCCATCGCCCATACTACCGGCGTCACAATGCAAGAAGCCGGGAGTATGGGGGTGTTGTCTTTGGGCCTCTCCTCTGTGTCATACAGCCGTCACAATGCGTCTGCCTTCACGTTCTTCATACCCGGGATGTATGACAGTGTAAAATCGAACCGGGTGAAGAATAGGGCCCACCTGGCCTGGCGAGGATTCAGCCTCCTCGCTGCCTGGATGTACTCCAGGTTACGGTGGTCCGTCCAGACGAGCAAAGGGTGTTTCACCCCTTCACGCCAATACCTCCACACGGTCAAAGCTCGGACAACAGCCAACAGCTCCCGATCACCAACGTCGTAGTTCTGCTCCGCCGGGCTGAGCTTCTTAGAGAAGAAGGCACAGGGGCGGAGCTTGGGTGGCGTGCCCGAGCGTTGAGATAGGACAGCGCCTATCCCAACCTCGGACGCATCCACCTCCACTACGAACGGTAGTGATGGATCGGGGTGGACCAGTACCAGGGCTGAGGTGAACAGACCCCTCAGTTTCCTGAAGGCCCTGTCAGCCTCAGCAGACCAGCGGAGCCGGGATGGCCCACACTTCAACAGAGATGTAATGGGAGCTGCGACCTTGCCAAAGCCCTGGATAAACCTCCAATAGTAGTTGGCAAAGCCCAGAAAGCGCTGCACCTCCTTAACCGTGGTGGGAGTTGGCCAATTACGCACGGCTGAAATGCGATTCCCCTCCATCTCCACCCCTGAGGTGGTAATGCGGTATCCAAGGAAGGAGACGGACTGCTGGAAAAACATACACTTCTCTGCCTTGGCATAAAGATAATTTTCCAACAGTCGGGCCAGCACTTTGCGAACCAGGGATACATGCTCGGCGCGCGTAGCGGAATACATCAGAATATCATCGATGTAGACCACTACACCACGACCAAGCATGTCCCGAAACACCTCGTTCACAAAGGACTGGAAGATGGATGGAGCATTGATCAAAACATAGGGCATCACCAGGTATTCATAATGCCCCGTGGTGAAGTGGAGGGACGTATGAACCCCTGGTGCAGGGACTCGGTGACGTATGTTTCCATAGCCGCCGTTTCAGCCTGCGACAGGGGTACACATGACTCCTGGGAGGTACAGCGTCTACACAGAGGTTTATCGCGCAATTCCCCGCCCAATGAGGTGTTAACTTGGTAGCCTGCGTCTTTGAAAACGTGTTCACCAAATCGAGGTATTCGGGGGGAATGCGCACAGTGGAGGTACTGTCTGGACTTTCCACCGTGGTTGTACCAACGGAAACACCTAGACACCTACTCTGACACTCTCGCGACCACTCCGTGAGAACCCTCTGCGGCCATGAAAAGGTGGGGTTGTGGAGTGCTAACCAAGGGATACCTAATACCACAGGGAAATCAGGAGACTCAATAATAAAAAAGTGATCTGCTGGGTAGCCATGGTGACTGGTGCAGTAACTTCCTGAACAACCCGGACCCTAACGGTTGACTATCAAGTGCTCTGATGGGGAGTGGAATGGATAGGGGAACCAATGAAATACCTAGACGGCGTGAGAATACCCTGTCCATAAAGTTCCCAGCTGCGCCTGAATCGACTAGCGCCTTACACTGGGGAACTACCATGTGATCGGGAAAGTAGATTGGTAGGGTACAGTGTGCAGCAGAGGGCTCTGAACAAGTGTGGGTGTTCGATACCTGGGGTGATGCGAGAGTGCCCTGCCTACCGCCTCCAGACCCAAAAGAGCGTTGATGTCACCGTGTGGTGTACTGTCGCTGTCGTCCTCCGCTCTCTCGGAAGGCGGCTCCACCCAGCTCCATCAGCTCGGGATCCGAGTCGGCCGGGGTGGGAACGAGCAGACCCCTTCCAGGACGTCCTCTGGCTGTCACCAGGTTGTCCAAACGGATGGCCATGTCCACCAGTTGTGTGATAGACAACATGGTGTCCCGGCAAGCTAGCTCCCGTCGGACGTCCTCCCGCAGATGGCACCGGAAATGGTCGATAAGGGCCCGCTCGTTCCACCCGGACCCCGCTGCCAGAGTCCGAAACTCCAAAGCAAAGTCCTGCACAGTCCTCGTCCCCTGCCCCTGGTGAACCAGCCGCTCGCCCGCCTCTCGACCTTAGGGCGGGTGATCAAAGACCGCCCGAAGGAGGCGAGCAAACTCCCCGTAGTTCTCCAACGCGGGGGGTGTTCCTAATGTTTGGTATACTCAGTCAGTGGAGGCTCCTCAGAGGAGGAAGGGGAGGACCATCCTCCTCAGTGAATTCCATAAAAATAAAAATAGTAAAACATTAAAAAAGTTATCCTATACTAAATATAATCACGTCACCAAATAATTGATTAAAACACACTATTTTGAAATGAAGGTCTACAGTAGCCTCAACAGCACTCTGTAGGGTAGCACCATGGTGTAGCCAGAGGACAGCTAGCTTCCGTCCTCCTCTGGGTACATTGACTACAATACAAAACCTAGGAGGCTCATGGTTCTCACCCCCTTCCATAGACTTACACAGTAATTTTGACAACTTCCGGAGGACGTCTTCCAACCTATTGGAGCTCTTGAAGTATGAACTGACATGTTGTCCACCTAATCAAATCTCAAGTACTGCAAAGAAAGACCTAGTTGAGCTGCAGCTGGCCCAGAACAGAGTGGCACATTCTTCATTGTAATCAGAGAGCTAATATTAATACTATGCATGCCAGTCTCTCTTGGCTAAGAGTTGAGGAGAGACTGACTGTGTCACTTCTTTATTTTATCAGATTTTGTTGGAAATTCCTAATTATTTGCATAGTCAACTTACACACATCACCTAATACATACACTTACCCACCAGACATGCCACCAGGGGTCTTTTCACAGTCCCCAGGTCCAGAACAAATTCAAGGAAACGTACAGTATTATACAGAGCCATGAGTGCATGGAACTCCCTTCCATCTTATATAGAGCAAGTGAACAGCAAACCTGGTTTCAAAAATCAAATAAAGCAACACCTCACGGCAAAATGCCTCTCCCCCATGTGACCTACTTGTTGTGTGTATGTACTGACATGTATGTGTAACTGATAGATGCACACACACTACATGTTAATGTTTTTAAATGTATGTATATTGTAAAGTATTTTGTCTGTAATGTCTTTTCGTTGTATGTCGGACCCCAGTAAGACTATCTGTCGCCTTTGGCGTCGGCTAATAAATCAAATCAAATCAAAAGTTTAGAGAATGAATCTAGTACTGAAAGCATAAGCTACAGCTAACTAGCACTGCAGTGCATAAAATGTGGTGAGTAGTTGACTCAAAGAGAGAGAAAGATAATAGTTGAACAGTTTTGAACGAATTAATTTATTCAAAAATGAAGGAGAAGCAAGAGCGAGATAGAGAGAGATATTTCATCATTTCTTTTTCTTTTTCACTTTCAGTTTCACTTACTTACCTAGCAAATGCAGTTAGCTAGTTTAGCCTACTCAAACATCTGGCTCAAACAGAGGGATGCTATGTCAGCTAGCTGGTTATGACTGTCCAACACAACACTGGAACTCTTCCAAATCAAGGTACGTTTTTGGTTTTACTAATTTATTGCCACTGGGGCCCGTCGGTGTAACTGATAAACTGCTTATTGAACTGCTTACTGACTGTACACTGTAACATGATGATAAGTCTGTGTGCGCCATCGCACGCATGTTGATTTTGTCCACCCACACCAGACGCGATCAGGACACGCAGGTTGAAATATCAAAACTAACTCTGAACCAACTATATTAATTTGCGGACATGAAACATTCATGGTAATTTATCTAGCTAGCTTGCTGTTGCTAGCTAATGTGTCCTACCATAACAGATGGATGGCTAATGCAGAAAGAGATAATTTATGGATTCTAGCACCACCATAACTTTCACAAATACAGAGACAGGCAGCCATGGCATCATGGCATCAGTCTTTTTCGACTAGCTAGTGCATACTGACACCTACTGATAGGAACTGGTAATGCAGGCTTGGTTAGAATAGAGTGCAATAGAATGAGTGACATTCAATAAAATCTACTTCATGAAAAAGGGGATATTATTTTTTATGAAAAATATACGGGCAATCAGTTCCTACATTGAGTGCAAGGGAACCAACCCCTGGAGACCAGAACAATGACACAAGGTTTTATGACTTACACATGAAACAAACTTTGTTACAGAGTCTACTGTCTATAGTGTTAAATGAAACCCTGCCTTGATACAGTCTATAGTGTTAAATGTAACCCTGTCTTGTTACAGTCTACTGTCTATAGTGTTAAATGTAACCCTGTCTTGTTACTGTCTATAGTGTTATATGTAACCCTGCCTTGTTACAGTCTACAGTCTATAGTGTTAAATGTAACCCTGTCTTGTTACAGTCTACTGTCTATAGTGTTAAATGTAACCCTGTCTTGTTACAGTCTATAGTGTTAAATGTAACCCTGTCTTGTTACAGTCTACTGTCTATAGTGTTAAATGTAACCCTGTCTTGATACAGTCTACTGTCTATAGTGTTAAATGTAACCCTGTCTTGTTACAGTCTATAGTGTTAAAGGTAACCCTGTCTTGTTACAGTCTATAGTGTTAAATGTCCTGTTTCCATTGATCATCATTGAGATTTTTCTACAACTTGATTGGAGTTCTACAGTTACATTTTTTTTTTACATTTACGTCTTTTAGCAGACGCTCTTATCCAGAGCGACTTACAAATTGGTGCATTCACCCTATAACCAGTGGGATAACCACTTTACAATGTATTTTTATTTTTATTTTTTTAAGAGGGGGGGTAGAAGGATTACTTTATCCTATCCCAGGTATTCCTTAAAGAGGTGGGGTTTCAAATGTCTCTGGAAGGTGGTGAGTGACTCCGCTGTCCTGGCGTCGTGAGGGAGCTTGTTCCACCATTGGGGTGCCAGAGCAGCGAACAGTTTTGACTGGGCTGAGCGGGAACTATGCTTCCGCAGAGGAAGGGGAGCCAGCAGGCCAGAGGTGGATGAACGCAATGCCCTCGTTTGGGTGTAGGGACTGATCAGAGCCTGAAGGTACGGAGGTGCCGTTCCCCTCACAGCTCCATAGGCAAGCACCATGGTCTTGTAACAGATGCGAGCTTCAACTGGAAGCCAGTGGAGTGTGCGGAGGAGCGGGGTGACGTGAGAGAACTTGGGAAGGTTGAACACCAGACGGGCTGCGGCATTCTGGATGAGTTGTAGGGGTTTAATGGCACAGGCAGGGAGCCCAGCCAACAGCGAGTTGCAGTAATCCAGACGGGAGATGACAAGTGCCTGGATTAGGACCTGTGCCGCTTCCTGTGTAAGGCAGGGTCGTACTCTCCGAATGTTGTAGAGCATGAACCTGCAGGATCGGGTCACCGCCTTGATGTTAGCGGAGAACGACAGGGTATTGTCCAGGGTCACGCCAAGGCTCTTCGCACTCTGGGAGGAGGACACAACGGAGTTGTCAACCGTGATGGCGAGATCATGGAACGGGCAGTCCTTCCCCGGGAGGAAGAGCAGCTCCGTCTTGCCAAGGTTCAGCTTGAGGTGGTGATCCGTCATCCATACTGATATGTCTGCCAGACATGCAGAGATGCGATTCGCCACCTGGTTATCAGAAGGGGGAAAGGAGAAGATTAGTTGTGTATCGTCAGCGTAGCAATGATAGGAGAGGCCATGTGAGGATATGACAGAGCCAAGTGACTTGGTGTATAGCGAGAATAGGAGAGGGCCTAGAACTGAGCCCTGGGGGACACCAGTGGTGAGAGCACGTGGTGCGGAGACAGCTTCTCGCCACGCCACTTGTAGGAGCGACCGGTCAGGTAGGACGCAATCCAAGAGTGAGCCGCGCCGGAGATGCCCAGCTCGGAGAGGGTGGAGAGGAGGATCTGATGGTTCACAGTATCAAAGGCAGCAGACAGGTCTAGAAGGACAAGAGCAGAGGAGAGAGAGTTAGCTTTAGCTGTGTGGAGAGCCTCCGTGACACAGAGAAGAGCAGTCTCAGTTGAATGACCATTGCTGAAACCTGACTGGTTAGGATCAAGAAGGTCATTCTGAGAGAGATAGCAAGAGAGTTGGCTAAAGACGGCACGCTCAATAGTTTTGGAAAGAAAAGAAAGAAGGGATACTGGTCTGTAGTTGTTGACATCAGAGGGATCGAGTGTTGGTTTTTTGAGAAGGGGTGCAACTCTCGCTCTCTTGAAGACGAAAGGGACATAGCCAGCGGTCAAGGATGAGTTGATCAGCGAGGTGAGGTAGGGGAGAAGGTCACCGGAGATGGTCTGGAGAAGAGAGGAGGGGATGGGGTCAAGCGGGCAGGTTGTTGGGCGGCCTGCAGTCACAAGTCGCAAGATTTTATCTGGAGAGAGAGGGGAGAAAGAAGTCAAAGCATAGGGTAGGGCAGTGTGAGTAGGACCAGCAGTGTCATTAGACTTAACAAACGAGGATCGGATGTCGTCAACCTTCTTTTCAAAGTGGTTGACGGAGTCATCCACAGAGAGGGAGGAGGGGGGGGGGGGAGGATTCAGCAGGGAGGAGAATGTGGCAAAGAGCTTCCTAGGGTTAGAGACAGATGCTTGGAATTTAGAGTGGTAGAAAGTGGCCTTAGCAGCAGAAACAGATGAAGAAAATGTAGAGAGGAGGGAGTGAAAAGATGCCAGGTCCACAGGGAGTCTAGTTTTCTTCCATTTCCGCTCAGCTGCCCGGAGCTCTGTTCTGTGAGCTCGCAATGAGTCATCAAGCCACGGAGCTGGAGGGGAGGACTGAGCCGGCCGGGAGGATAGGGGACACAGAGAGTCAAAGGATGCAGAAAGGGAGGAGAGGAGGGTTGAGGAGGCAGAATCAGGAGATTGGAGGGAGAAGGATTGAGCAGAGGGAAGAGATGATAGGATGGAAGAGGAGAGAGTTGACAGTGCATGTCAGAGCAAAAACCAAGCCATGAGGTCGAAGGAATTGTCCGTAGAGCTCCAAGACAGGATTGTGTCGAAGCACAGATCTGGGGAAGAGTACCAAAACATTTCTGCAGCATTGAAGGTCCCCAAGATCACAGTGGCCTCCATCATTCTTAAATGGAAGAAGTTTGGAACCACCAAGGCTCTTCCTAGAGCTGGCCGCCCGGCCAAACTGAGCAATCGGGGGAGAAGGGCCTTGGTCAGGGAGGTGACCAAGAAGCCGATGGTCATTCTGACAGAGCTCCAGAGTTCCTTCTTTGGAGATGGGAGAACCTTCCAGAAGGACAACCATCTCTGCAGCACTCCACCAATCAGGCCTTTATGGTAGAGTGGCCAGACGGAAGCCACTACTCAGTAAAAGGCACATGACAGCCCGCTTGGAGTTTGCCAAAAGGCAGCTAAAGGACTCTCAGACCATGAGAAACAAGATTCTCTGGTCTGATGAAACCAAGATTGAACTGTTTGTCTGAATGCCAGGCGTCACGTCTGGAGGAAACCTGGCACCATCCCTACGGTGAAGCATGGTGGTGGCAGCATCATGCTGTGGGGATGTTTTTCAGTGGCAGGAACTGAGAGACTAGTCAGGATCGAGGGAAAGATGAATGGAGCAAAGTACAGTATGTGTAAGTACAGTATCCTACAGCATGTTACAGTATTCTACAGTATAGTACAGTATCCTACAGTACCCTACAGTATCCTACAGCATGTTACAGTATTCTACAGTATAGTACAGTATCCTACAGTATTCTACAGTACCCTACAGTATCCTACAGCATGTTACAGTATTCTACAGTATAGTACAGTATCCTACAGTACCCTACAGTATCCTACAGCATGTTACAGTATTCTACAGTATAGTACAGTATCCTACAGTATTCTACAGTATCCTACAGTATAGTACAGTATAGTACAGTATCCTACAGTATCCTACAGTATCCTACAGTATGTCATGGTACAGTATCCTGCAGCATGTTACAGTATCCTACAGTATAGTACAGTATCCTACAGTACCCTACAGTATCCTACAGCATGTTACAGTATTCTACAGTATAGTACAGTATCCTACAGTATTCTACAGTATCCTACAGTATAGTACAGTATAGTACAGTATCCTACAGTATGTCATGGTACAGTATCCTACAGCATGTTACAGTATCCTACAGTATAGTACAGTATCCTACAGTATCCTACAGTATCCTACAGTATAGTACAGTATAGTACAGTATCCTACAGTATCCTACAGTATGTCATGGTACAGTATCCTACAGTATCCTACAGTATAGTACAGTACCCTACAGCATGTTACAGTATCCTACAGTATCCTACAGGATGTTACAGTATTCTACAGTATAGTACAGTATCCTACAGTACCCTACAGTATCCTACAGTATCCTACAGTATCCTACAGTACCCTACAGCATGTTACAGTATTCTACAGGATCCTACAGTATCCTACAGTATCCTACAGTATCCTACAGTACCCTACAGTACCCTACAGCATGTTACAGTATCCTACAGCATGTTACAGTATCCTACAGTATAGTACAGTATCCTACAGTGTCCTACAGCATGTTACAGTATCCTTAGGTATCCTACAGTATCCTAGAGTACCCTACAGTACCCTACAGCATGTTACAGTATTCTACAGTATCCTACAGTACCCTACAGCATGTTACAGTACCCTACAGCATGTTACAGTACCCTACAGCATGTTACAGTACCCTACAGCATGTTACAGTATCCTACAGCATGTTACAGTATCCTACAGTATAGTACAGTATCCTACAGTATTCTACAGTATCCTACAGTATAGTACAGTATAGTACAGTATCCTACAGTATGTCATGTTACAGTATCCTACAGCATGTTACAGTATCCTACAGTATAGTACAGTATCCTACAGTATCCTACAGTATCCTACAGTATAGTACAGTATAGTACAGTATCCTACAGTATCCTACAGTATCCTACAGTATGTCATGGTACAGTATCCTACAGTATAGTACAGTATAGTACAGTATCCTACAGTATGTCATGTTACAGTATCCTACAGCATGTTACAGTATCCTACAGTATAGTACAGTATCCTACAGTATCCTACAGTATCCTACAGTATAGTACAGTATAGTACAGTATCCTACAGTATCCTACAGTATCCTACAGTATGTCATGGTACAGTATCCTACAGTATCCTACAGTATAGTACAGTACCCTACAGCATGTTACAGTATCCTACAGTATCCTACAGGATGTTACAGTATTCTACAGTATAGTACAGTATCCTACAGTACCCTACATTATCCTACAGTATCCTACAGTATCCTACAGTACCCTACAGCATGTTACAGTATTCTACAGGATCCTACAGTATCCTACAGTATCCTACAGTACCCTACAGGACCCTACAGCATGTTACAGTATCCTACAGTACCCTACAGTACCCTACAGTACCCTACAGCATGTTACAGTATCCTACAGCATGTTACAGTATCCTACAGTATAGTACAGTATCCTACAGTGTCCTACAGCATGTTACAGTATCCTTAGGTATCCTACAGTATCCTACAGTACCCTACAGTACCCTACAGCATGTTACAGTATTCTACAGTATCCTACAGTACCCTACAGCATGTTACAGTACCCTACAGCATGTTACAGTACCCTACAGCATGTTACAGTATCCTACAGCATGTTACAGTATCCTACAGTATTGTACAGTATCCAACAGTATAGTACAGTATCCTACATTATGGTACAGTATTCTACAGTATCCTACAGTATCCAACAGTATAGTACAGTACCGGTACCCCCTGTATATAGCCTCCCTACTGTTATTTTATTTTACTGCTGCTTTTTAATTATTTGTTACTACAGTATGTTACAGTATCCTACAGTATAGTACAGTATCCTACAGCATGTTACAGTATAGTACAGTATTCTACAGTATAGTACAGTATCCTACAGTATCCTACAGTATGGTACAGTTTACAACAGTATGTTACAGTATCCTACAGTAATGTAAAGTATTCAACAGTATAGTACAGTATCCTCCAGTATGTTGTTTTACATCCATCGGATGCAGTGATCACAATATAGTAGCCATATCTAGGAAAACCAAAGTTCCAAAGGCTGGGCCTAATATAGTGTATAAGAGGTCATACAATACGTTTTGTAGTGATTCCTATGTTGTTGATGAAAATAATATTTGTTGGTCCGTGGTGTGTAATGAGGAGCAAACAGACGCTGCACTTGACACATTTATGAAATTGCTTATTCCAGTTACTAATAAGCATGCACCCATTAAGAAAATGACTGTAAAAACTGTTAAATCCCTGTGGATTGATGAGGAATTGAAAAATTCCTGGCTGCACAACCGATTGGCAAACATATTGCAGATTGAGAAATCATGTGACTGAACTGAATAAAAAGAAGAAGAAACTACACTATGAAACAAAGATAAATGACATAAAGAATGATAGTAAAAAGCTTTGGAGCACCTTAAATTACATTTTGGGCAAAAAGGCAAACTCAGCTCTATCATTCATTGAATCAGATGGCTCATTCATCACAAAACCCACTGATACTGCCAATTACTTTAATGATTTTTTCATTGGCAAGATTAGCAAACTTAGGCATGACATGCCAGCAACAAACGCTGACACTACACATCCAAGTGTAACTGATCAAATTATGAAAGACAAGCATTGTAATTTAGAATTGCGTAAAGTGAGTGTGGAAGTGTTTTTGTTTTGTTTGCTATTTATCAACAATGACAAGCCAACGGGGTCTGACAACTTGGATGGAAAATTACTGAGGATAATAGCGGACGATATTGCCACTCCTATTTCCCATATCTTCAATTTAAGCCTACTAGAAAGTGTGTGCCCTCAGGCTTGGAGGGAAGCAAAAGTCATTCTGTTACCCAAGAATAGTAAAGCCCCCTTTACTGGCTCAAATAGCCAACCAATCAGCCTGTTACCAACCCTTAGTAATCTTTTGGAAAAAAGATTGTGCAACCAAACTTAGTTGTTGAAAGGCATGGTGCAACCAAACATAGTTGTTGAGAGACATGGTTGAAATTGGGGGAGGTACTATGTCAACTTGTCCAATAAGAAACGCCTGCTTTCTTTTCCGTTGCAAAACGTTTTTCTATGACGTGAACTAATGAATATGTCTGGTAAACGTGTTAGGTGCTGCTGCTTTGAAAGTGGTGTGCCACACCAGAATGAAAAGTGCTTGGGCAAATGCTGTCTCGCCACTCGTTTCCAAGGCGGCTCTGCTTATCAGGTATAGTTCACTTATTTTATATCATTCAAATATCCAATTAATGGTGGCCAATACTGAGCGATATCGTGAGGCTACCCTCACGTATCTGAAATTACATAATCAATTGATGTTTACTGATCATGAAAAGCATGCAGTTACTTGCTGTATAACTCTGACGAAAGAGCTAAATGTGCGCAATTGTTTTGCACGGAATAATAGAACATGTAGTTCTGACTATGCTCTTCAAGAGGTGCTGATATTAAAACAAATAGTTATAATTTATTTAACAATCCCTTGAAAACGGCACACAGTTGGTTTTAGCGGAGCTACCCCTCAGCATCCAAAGAGAACGCTCTGCACCCCATTGTGGCATTTAATTGATAACTACCTCTACAGTACACCTGTAAAAGGCTCTGGAGGTTTCAGAGAGGAGCCCATATTTCAATGGAACGACCCAGCGGAGTGAACCAACTCGATGCACCCTGCCTGTTGTAACAGCACATATCCATTCCTCTCCTCCTCTCCTCTCCTCTCCTCTCCTCTCCCTCTCCTCTCCTCTCCTCTCCTCTCCTCTCCTCTCCTCTCCTCTCCTCTCCTCTCCTCTCCTCTCCTCTTTCTAACTACTCTCTCTTGCTCATCCATATAACAGTCTCTTTATCACCCAGCAGGTTTCCTTGGATTCTAACTCCTCCATGAACTCCAATACGCCATTGGTCAGGATCGCCCGCCTGTCATCCAGCGATGGACCAATGCTTGCCAACGTCTCCGAGCTGGAGCTGCCCTCAGATCCCAAATGGGAATTCTCTAGGACCAGGTGAGACAGAGGAATACCTTAACATACCTTAGACCAGGTGAGACAGAGGAATACCTTAACATACCTTAGACCAGGTGAGACAGAGGAATACCTTAACACACCTTAGACCAGGTGAGACAGAGGAATACCTTAACATACCTTAGACCAGGTGAGACAGAGGAATAACTTAACATACCTTAGACCAGGTGAGACAGAGGAATACCTTAACATACCTTAGACCAGGTGAGACAGAGGAATACCTTAACATACCTTAGACCAGGTGAGACAGAGGAATACCTTAACATACCTTAGACCAGGTGAGACAGAGGAATACCTTAACATACCTTAGACCAGGCGAGACAGAGGAATACCTTAACATACCTTAGACCAGGTGAGACAGAGGAATACCTTAACATACCTTAGACCAGGTGAGACAGAGGAATACCTTAACATACCTTAGTCCAGGTGAGACAGAGGGAGACATCTTGGAGCGATACTGTTAACATGAATACGTAAGCTAACACTGTAGTATTCACTATCAGTGCTGTCTGTTAAAAAAAGACAGAGCTGGGTGGCTTCAGGCATGTTGTTTCAATGTTGCAGGAATGACCAGATAACATTTTGGATCATTTTCTTGGACCTCCCAGATAAACACAATGTGTACCTTCAGATAATATTGTCCCAGATCAGATTAAAACATTGATCTGGTAGTTTTTTATCCTTTAACGTGTGTCATTGTTGTTGTTTCAGGATACATGGTTGTGGTTGTGTTGCAGGCTAACTGGTTGTGGTTGTGTTGCAGGCTAACTGGTTGTGGTTGTGTTGCAGGCTAACTGGTTGTGGTTGTGTTGCAGGCTAACTGGTTGTGGTTGTGTTGCAGGCTAACTGGTTGTAGTTCTATTTCAGGCTAACTTTTTGGGATTGTCTTTCAGACTAACATTGGGTAAACCTCTGGGAGAAGGCTGCTTCGGTCAGGTGGTGATGGCGGAGGCCATCGGGATCAACAAGGAGAAACCCAACAAACCACTCGACGTTGCTGTGAAGATGCTGAAAGGTTAGTGTTAGTACAAGACCACTGTTCATACCTCCCAGTCCAGAATACTGTTACCTTTCAAACCACCTCCCAGTCCAGAATATTGTTACCTTTCAAACCCCCTCCCAGTCCAGAATACTGTTACCTTTCAAACCCCCTCCCAGTCCAGAATACTGTTACCTTTCAAACCCCCTCCCAGTCCAGAATACTGTTACCTTTCAAACCCCCTCCCAGTCCAGAATACTGTTACCTTTCAAACCCCCTCCCAGTCCAGAATACTGTTACCTTTCAAACCCCCTCCCAGTCCAGAATACTGTTACCTTTCAAACCCCCTCCCAGTCCAGAATACTGTTACCTTTCAAACCCCCTCCCAGTCCAGAATACTGTTACCTTTCAAACCCCCTATCTTTGACTGTCCATTCTCCTCTGAGAGTAAGAATGGCGCCGGAGAAGATGGCTGCCGTTTTACAGCCCTCTAACCATTTGTACTATTATGTGTGTTTTTTCGCGTTATTTGTAATTTATTCTGTACATAATGTTTCTGCCACCGTCTCTTATGACCAAAAAGAGCTTCCGGATATCAGGACAGCGATTACTCACCTCGTATTGGACGAATATTTTTTTCTTCAACAAGTCGGACGCAAAGGATATTCTACAGACACCCGACAAGGCCCAAATTCCCACCATTCGCATGAGGAAGAGACTGAGATATCGTGGACGTAGGTCGGGGTGCCTTGTAAGGATCCGACGGCGAGCGAGTAAACTGCCTCTCCCATCAATCCTGTTAGCCAATGTTCAATCATTTGAAAATAAATTGTACGACCTAAGATTACGGTTATCCTACCAACGGGACATTGAAAACTGTAATATCTTAAGTTTCACCGAGTCGTGTCTGAACGACGACATGGAACAACATACAGCTAGCGGGCTATACGCTTCATCGGCAGGATAGAACGGCTGACTCTGGTAAAACAAGGGGTGGCGGTCTGTGTATATTTGTAAACAACAGCTGGTGCATAAAATCTAATACTAAGGAAGTCTCAATGTTTTGCTCGACTGAGGTAGAGTATCTCATGATAAGCTGTAGACCACACGATTTACCAAGTGAGTTTTCATCTATATTTTTCGTAGCTGTCGATTTACCACCACAAACCAATGCTGGCACTAAGATTGCACTCAATGAACTGTATAAGGCCATAAGTAACAGGAAAACGCTCATCCAGAGGCAGCACTCCTAGTGGCCGGGGACTTTAATGTAGGGAAACTTAAATCCGTTCTACCTCATTTCTACCAGCATGTTAAATGTGCAACTAGAGGAAAATAAACTCTAGACCACCTTTACTCCACACACAGAGACGCGTACAAACCTCTCCCTCGCCCTCCATTTGGCAAATCTGACCATAACTCTATCCTCCTAATTCCTGCTTATAAGCAAAAACTAAAGCAGGAAGCACCAGTAACTCGGTTAATAAGGAAGTGGTCAGATGACGCAAATGCTAAGCTACAGGACTGTTTTGCTAGCACAGACTGGAATATGTTCCGGGATTCTTCCGATAGCATTGAGGAGTACATCACATCAGTCACTGGCTTCATCAATAAGTGCATCAATGACGTCGTCCCCACAGTGACCGTACGTATATACCCCAACCAGAAGCCATGGATTACAGGCAACATCCGCACTGAGCTTCAAGCAGACCACCCTAGTCCCTTTGCCCAAGAACACTAAGATAATAATAATAATATGCCATTTAGCAGACGCTTTTATCCAAAGCGACTTACAGTCATGTGTGCATACATTTTTACATATGGGTGGTCCCGGGGATCGAACCCACTACCCTGGCATTACAAGCGCCATGCTCTACCAATTGAGCTACAGAGGGCCACATTTAGATAACCTGCCTAAATGACTACCGACCCGTAGCACTCACGTCTGTAGCCATGAAGTGCTTTGAAAGGCTGGTCACGGATCACATCAACACCATCAACACCATTATCCCAGAAACCCTAGACCCACTCTAATTTGCATACCGCCCCAACAGATCCACAGATGATGCAATCTCCATTGCACTCCACACTGCCCTTTCCCACCTGGACAAGAGGAACACCTAAGGTGGGGAGAACAAGTATTTGATACACTGCCAATTTTGCAGGTTTTCCTACTTACAAAGCATGTAGAGGTCTGTAATTTTTATCATAGGTACACTTCAACTGTGAAAATCCAGAAAATCCAGAAAATCACATTGTATGATTTTAGTAATGAATTTGCATTTTATTGCATGACATAAGTATTTGATCACCTACCAACGAGTAAGAATTCCGGCTCTCACAGACCTGTTAGTTTTTCTTTAAGAAGCCCTCCTGTTCTCCACTCATTACCTGTATTAACTGCACCTGTTTGAACTCGTTACCTGTATAAAAGACACCTGTCCACACACTCAATCAAACAGACTCCAACCTCTCCACAATGGCCAAGACCAGAGAGCTGTGTAAGGACATCAGGGATAAAATTGTAGACCTGCACAAGGCTGGGATGGGCTACAGGACAATAGGCAAGCAGCTTGGTGAGAAGGCAACAACTGTTGGTGCAATTATTAGAAAATGGAAGAAGTTCAAGATGACGGTCAATCAACCTCGGTCTAGGGCTCCATGCAAGATCTCACCTCGTGGGGCATCAATGATCATGAGGAAGGTGAGGGATCAGCCCAGAACTACACGGCAGGACCTGGTCAATGACCTGAAGAGTGCTGGGACCACAGTCTCAAAGAAAACCATTAGTAACACACTACGCCGTCATGGATTAAAATCCTGCAGCGCACGCAAGGTCCCCCTGCTCAAGCCAGCGCATGTCCAGGCCCGTCTGAAGTTTGCCAATGATCATCTGGATGATCCAGAGGAGGAATGGGAGAAGGTCGTGTGGTCTGATGAGACAAAAATAGAGCTTTTTGGTCTAAACTCCACTCGCCGTGTTTGGAGGAAGAAGAAGGATGAGTACAACCCCAAGAACACCATCCCAACCGTGAAGCATGGAGGTGGAAACATCATTCTTTGGGGATGCTTTTCTGCAAAGGGGACAGGACAACTGCACCGTATTGAGGGGAGGATGGATGGGGCCATGTATCGCGAGATCTTGGCCAACAACCTCCTTCCCTCAGTAAGAGCATTGAAGATGGGTCGTGGCTGGGTCTTCCAGCATGACAACGACCGAAACCCACAGCCAGGGCAACTAAGGAGTGGCTCCGTAAGAAGCATCTCAAGGTCCTGGAGTGGCCTAGCCAGTCTCCAGACCTGAACCCAATAGAAAATCTTTGGAGGGAGCTGAAAGTCCGTATTGCCCAGCGACAGCCCCGAAACCTGAAGGATCTGGAGAAAGTCTGTATGGAGGAGTGGGCCAAAATCCCTGCTGCAGTGTGTGCAAACCTGGTCAAGACCTACAGGAAACGTATGATCTCTGTAATTGAAAACAAAGGTTTCTGTACCAAATATTAAGTTCTGCTTTTCTGATGTATCAAATACTTATGTCATGCAATAAAATGCAAATTAATTACTTAAAAATCATACAATGGGATTTTCTGGATTTTTGTTTTAGATTCCATCTCTCACAGTTGAAGTGTACCTATGATAAAAAATTACAGACCTCGACATGCTTTGTAAGTAGGAAAACCTGCAAAATCGGCAGTGTATCAAATACTTGTTCTCCCCTCAGCGTTCAACACCATAGTGCCCTGAAAGCGCATCACTAAGCTAAGGACCCTGGGACTATACACCTCCCTCTGCAACTGGATCCTGGACTTCCTGACGGGCCGCCTCCAGGTGGAAAGAGTAGGTAACAACACATCTGCCACGCTGATCCTCAACACGGGGGCCCCTCAGGGGTGCTTGCTCAGTCCCCTCCTTTACTCCCTGTTCACCCACGATTGCGTGGCCAAGCACGACTCCAACACCATCATTAAGTTTGCTTACGACATAGAAATGGTAGGCCTGATCACTGACAACGATGAGACAGCCTATAGGGAGGAGGTCAGAGACCTGGCCGTGTGGTGCCAGGATAACAACCTCTCCCTCAACGTGATCAAGACAAAGGAGATGATTGTGGACTACAGGAAAGAAAAGAGGACTGAGCACGCCCCCATTCTCATCGACAGGGCTGTAGTGGAACAGGTTGAGAGCTTCAAGTTCCTTGGTGTC